>NC_053169.1:70431220-70731220 GCF_016835505.1 Polypterus senegalus | reverse complement strand
GCTGGGATTGGCTCCAGCAGACCCCCGTGACCCTGTATTTGGATTCAGCGGGTTAGAAAATGGATGGATGGATGGATTATTACAACATTTCTAAAAAATAAATAATTTATTATGTTCAAACAGTTACTCAGTACTTGAGTAGTCTTTTGACCACTTTTTTACTCTTACTTGAGTAATTTTTTGGATGACTACTTTTTACTTCTACTTGAATAATATTATTTTGAAGTAACGCTACTCTTACTTGAGTACAATTTTTGGCTACTCTACCCATAATGTTACTTCTTAGACAGAAACAAGAGATTATATTTGAAAATAGCCATATTCATATTTTCCGTGATTTCTCACCCTCAACAGCTGCTAAATGATCCACTTTTTACAACATTGAACAGTGCTTATGGAAAGCTGAGATCAGATACAGCTTCTTGTATCCTGCCAAAATGAAAGTGGACATTCAAAGCAAGCACTACATCTTTACCTCTACGGAGAAAGCAGAAAAAGAGCTAAGAAAACTGATCCTGACACTTTTTTGAAAATATGATCGTGAGTCGCATCCTGCCATGGCATGGAAAAGAAGATCTTACCAGCTGTTTGATCCGCCTGCAATGATACTGGTACCGGTAATTATACATCCTTTTCCCTCCTTGGCCACTTTTTCTTTATGCTTTAATTACAATTATATGCATATATGTACTGTATGTGTAAAAATGTATTTTTTTTAAAGGAGACTGTTTAATGTCATACCCTCGGTTTATTGTATTAGGACATACTATGCTTATCCAAGGCTACTTTTTAACATCATTCCCTGGGTTTACTAAGATTATATTTTATGCTTATAGTATTTGGACTGTATTGTTAATAGATATCTCAATTTTATTCCTCATACGCAGCTGCTGGGGGGCTTGTTTTGTTTTGGACGTGCTCTGTCTCTAGGTATGTCAGAGGACTGGGACTTTGTGAAGTGTGGTAAATATCTATGCACCCAATGTGGATGATAGGGACTTTCTCCAAAATTTATTTGCATCTATTCCCAATTTGAACACTCATAAAATTATAATGGCTGGAGACTTTAATTGTGTTTTAAATCCAGACCTAGATAGGTCTCCTGCCTATAGGGTGATGACATCTAACACTGCAAAAACAATTACACAGTTTGTAACTGATAACTTTTTCTAACTTATCAGACCCCTGGAGATTTCTAAACCCAAACTCAAGAGCATATTCCTTCTACTCACCAGTGCATCACTGCTACTCAAGAATTGATTATTTCTTTGTAGATAACAACTTCTTGATTATGATTAAATGTTACAAGTATGACACTATTGTTATTTCCGACCATGCCCCTTTGATCTTGGAGTTAAAATCATTACGCCCCACATACTCATCTCGCAGATGGCGTCTTTTATTAGCAGACAAGAACTGTACAGAATTTATATCCAAAATAATCATTTTTTTCTAGAGACAAACTGAGAGCGAACTGGAATAGTCCCTGCATAAATCAAAGTCATCCAGACGATCTGGATCATCCTGTATATGTACATGATATGGTACTGTATGTATCATATCCACAAAATACTGTGCCTGCAGTCCTAACAGCACTAACAGAATTTCAAAAGATTTCTGGTCTCAGAATTAATTTGAATAAAAGTGTGCTTTTTCCAGTGAATTCTCAAGCACACAATATTAGATTGGACACCTTCCCTTTAATCATCGCAGATCAATTTAAATACCTAGGGGTAAACATCACAAGTAAAAATAAAGCTCTTTTTTAACAACATTTTTCCGTCTGTATGGAAAAAATTAAGCAAGACCTGCATAGATGGTCAACCCTACATCTCACTTTAGCTGGAAGAATTAACATTGATAAGATGAATATCCTTCCAAAGCTTCTCTTTTTATTTAAAAAAATTCCAATATACATCAATAAATTGTTTTATAAGAAATTAGATTGAACCATAAGCTCATTTTTTTGGAATTCAAAACCTCCACATATCAAAACTGCGACTCTACAAAGACCTAAGGCAAGAAGGTGACATAGCTATACCTAACTTTCAATTTTATTACCGGGCAGCAAACATACAAACTATAAAAACCTGGACATGGACACAAATAGACAAACATACACAGGCTTGGTCCACAACAGAAATAAAATACTGCAGTACTTCTTTAAATTTCTTGCTTTGTACCCCAAAAAATGCAAGTTATCGCCAATACACTAAGAACCCAGTTGTGCTTTACTCAATTAGGATATGGAACCAATGTAGGAAGTATTTTAAGATAGAGAAGCTTTTATCTGTGGCATTTCTGCACAATGTAGGAAGTATGTCAAGATAGAGAAGCTTTTATCTGTGGCACCTCTGCATGAGAACCACCTTTTTCCACCCTTGCAAACATATGCAATTTTTATTGTCTGGAAAACATTTGGGATTAAGTCACTTAGAGATCTGTACGTAGACAACGTCTTTGCTCCCTACAAACAATTACATTCTAAATTTAACTTTCCAGCAACACATTTCTTTCACTACCTTCAAATTAGAAACTTTGTTAAACAGAACCTGCCAATTTTCCTCACCTCCCACCTCCCTCTATACTTGAAAAAATATTGCTGAGTCTCAAAGACAGCATTTCTGCAATATATAAAACCATTTTACAGTCTCTCCCTTTCAAAGATCCAAGAGGACAGTGGGAAAAGGATCTCTCACTCAATATCTCAGAAAAGTAGTGGAAGGTAGCAATGCAGAGAATTCACTCAAGCTCCATATGTACAAAGCAAATAATTATTCAACTTAAAATTATATATTGAGCACATCTGTCTCTTTTAAAATTGTCCAAAATGCTTCCAGGGCAAAATCCAACCTGCAAACGCTGTAATCAAGTTCCAGCCTCACTGGGTCACATGTTTTGGGCCTGCACCAAATTAATATCATTCTGGACCAAAATTATTAAATGCCTATCAGACAGCCTTGGTGTCACAATCCCTTCTAACCTATTAACAGCTGTGTTTGTTGTACTCCCAGATGGGTTTAAAGTGGAGAAGGACAAATTGTAATTGCCTTTACTACACTATTGGTACGTAGACTTATCTTGCTCATCTGGAAGAATCCTAACTCTCCTTTTTTAAGTTAGTGGGTAACTTGTGATGTTGTGAGGGTCAGTAAAATACACAGGGGGGGATTGGTTGCTGATTTGGTCTTGTAACAACTGGAGGATGCGCACTATAAGAAAACGAGAGAGTAAAGAGTTTAGAGTTTGGAGAAGCAACTGGTCTTGTGTGTTTTTTCCATAGCTGACACAACAATTTGGTGAACGAGGATGACTTTTCACCTCCACCCCTGGCACCTTTTCTTGCCCTGTCTGGTGACCCCCCATTCCGTGGAGGGCTTGAAAACAAAGTTTTGAAACAAATTTGGAAGCACTGGACCTCAGGGAGATCTCCGATGATCATAAAAACACTCTGCTGCTCCACTGCTTGGGCGTAGAAGGTCAACGCGATTTCACTACACTCAGTTAAAACACCACCTACACGGAAGCCTTGCCATTTTAGATGCTCATTTTTTGGACTTGCATAGCGTCCTTCTGTGCCGACTCATCTTTCATCAATGTGCACAGTTACCTGGTGAGTCAATCTTGCAGTATGCCACAAACCTTCACAGTTTAGCTGGGCAGTGCAGATTCGGCAGTTTACAAGACAAGATGATCCGAGATCTATTGATCGAAAAGACTAATAACCCTCAGATTTGGGACAGACTACTGCTGGAGGCGGACGGCCTCACATTAAATCATACAGTTGACATAGCAGTTCAAGTTGAAAATGCAGAGCGCTGCAGTGCTAGCATTAGCAAAGCTGGAGTATGCAATCCTCTGGCTGCATCATCGTCATTGAACGCGCAAGCAGGATCTGCCGACCTTGATGCCATTTTCCCAGTCCAGTACATGTGGCAAGGAGGAAATAATACACAGTCTAGTTGTGGCAAGTGTGGTGCATATGACAAGAGGTCAGAGGTGTAGAAAATGTCAGAAAATGAATCACTTCTCCAGATGCTGCCGTTCTGCACGTGCATCACAGCATACAGTTCAGCATGCTCAATCTTCATCCAGTCAGCCTTCTACAGTAATCCACACAGTCAACTGCAAACAAAATAATTTCAAAGTATGCCATGTTTATTTGGAAGACATCCGCCTGCTTTTGCTAATTGACACTGGTGCTAAAGTTTCTTTATTGAACTGGGATACATATCAGACCTTTTTCTCACATCTTTCTCTTCAGCCCCCAACTATGCCACTCCGAAGATATGGGAACACTGATATTGTAATTCGTGGAATTCTTCATTTGACTTCATTTCACATCTCTGCTACAGGTTCCAACCTTATGGGCTTGGATTTATTTTTGGGGCTTGATTTTTCACTTGTTGACAGCACAGGCACTGACATTCTGTTGGTCTCTCCATTCTGGGCACAAAAATAACCTGCTGTTTTTAATGGCCTTGGCTGTCTGTTCTCCTTTATACACCAGCCATTAATTATTTCCTCTGTTCCTCCTGTTATACAGCCACTGCGCAGGGTGCCTTTAGCACTTTGTGGGGATGTGCTTTGAGAACAGAAGTAGATGTTGGAGGCTGGCATAATTGAACCTGTAGGTTCATCTCCATGGGTCTCAAATCTAGTCATTGCAAAAAAGCAATCTGGTGGCCTTTGTGTTTGTGTGGATTTTCGAGCTGTGAACAAAGCTGTGGTGCCAGATAATATCCGTTGCCGACTACAGAGGAACTTACTACAGTTTTTAACGGTTCTACAAGCTTGATTCACGTCAAGGCTACCTACAGGTACCTCTGCATCTGGACAGCAGGAATTTAACTGCTTTTGTGACCCACATGGGCGTTTTCCGTTATATGAGGATGCCTTTTGGACTCTCTTCAGCGCCTAGCTGTTTTCAAAAAATCATGCACACCATCTTGCAAAACATTTCTGGTGTTATATTGTACCTGGATGACATAGTTGTGCATGGCTCAGATAGTGCAACTCATGATAGATGCCTCAATTTAATATTCGCTGCTGTGGCCCGGAACAGACTCACTGTGAATGCAGAAAAGTGCCTTTTTGCTGCCTCACAGGTAGACTATGTTGGTTTTCACCTGTCAGCATATGGAATCTCACCATTACAGTCAAACATAGATGCTATACGCAATATGCCTGGATCATCCACTGCATCTGAGTTAGCTTCATTCCTGGGAATGACAGCATACTACCGCCGTTTTTTGCCCAACTACTCTTCAACAACTGCGCCACTACAATGACTGCTGCAGAAAGGTACACCGTGGGACTGGTCCACTTCCTGCAACCAAGCAGTTCATTCACTTGAGCAACAACTCACATCACCTCAAGTGCTGGCACACTTCGATATCAACAACCCCACCTTTGTGACTTGTGATGTCTCTTCTTCCACTATTGATGCTGTACTCATACAAGTACAAGACGAGCATGAACGTCCTGTTGCTTTTGCTTCTCGTGCTCTGACACCCACAGAGCAAAGATGTTCAGTAGGGGAGCGGGAAGCCTTAGCATGTGTCTGGGCCTGTAAGCGTTGGCATGCTTATTTGTATGGCAGACAATTCTCACTTTGTACTGACCATCAGGCTCTTACAAATTTGTTGACCACCAGTGGCACTGGCCACCGTCCTTTGCAGATTTTTCAATGGGCAGATCGTCTACGCTATTATAACTTCACTCTCCAGTTTACGCACAATAACTGTGCAAACAGTTGTAGAACCCACTGCACACCCAACCTACCTGGAAAGGGGTCTCTCTTTGAACTGCCTTTCCCAAGGTTTCTTCCATTATTTCTCTACAAGGGTTTTTTTGGGGATTTTTTTCTTGTCTTCTTAGACAGTCAAGGCTGGGGGGCTGTCAAGAGGCAGGCCCTGTTAAAGCCCATTGTGGCACTTCTTGTGTGATTTTGGGCTATACAAAAAAATAAATTGTATTGTATTGTACACCAAGACATGGAGGCAGATCTGGTACAGTTGCTGCACTCTCCCCTTCAAGATATTGTGTCGCTTCAGGAACTGCAAGAAATCTCCATAAATGATCCACTTTTCACAACCCTTCATGCCTACATCACTAATGGATGGCCATCCAGAGTGTCCTCTGAACTGGAGCCTTACTTTAGAGTGAAAAATGATTTGTCTATTTGGAATGATCACTGCATTACAAGAGGAAACATTGCTGTCATTCTAGAACCACTCCGGGTCAGTGTCTTGTCAATGGCACATGAGAGTCACCTTGGCATTGTCAAAGTAAAGCAGCGATGTCGCTAACAGGTATAGTGGCCAGGTATTGATCGGGACATTGAAGCCCTTGTCCGTGACTTTGAAGCCTGCCTTTTAAGTGGTAAGACAGGTTTGCCACCCATCCCTCCTCTTCAGCCTTTGGTTTGGCCTTCTTATCCATGGGAACATCTCCAGCTTGATGTTTGTGGAGAACTACATGATGTTCTACATCACCAGAGGTTTCTGATTGTGGTCAATGAGTTACATTTGAAGTGGCCTGAAGATTTTCCTGTGGGCTCCATTACGTCAAAAGTTGTAATAGACATTCTATGTAATTTGTTTGCTCGATGGGGACTGCCTCATGTTATCACTACAGACAATGGCCCACAGTTTATCTCACATGAGTTCCAATTATTCCTATCAGAAAGATGATTGAAACATATTCATACTGCTTTCTATCACCCACAGGCGAATGGTGGTGTAGAACGCTTCAATCAGACTTTAAAAAATGGTATTCGTGCACACCTGACTCAGGGGTTTCTCTCCTACACAGCACTGCTGGAAATTCTTCTTCATTATCCAGCAACCCAACATTCTACCACAGTCATTTCCCCAGCTTTCCTGATGCTAGGACAAGAGCTGCAGCTTCCTTTGGACACATTGAGCCCTTGTACCATGACCAACCTTGCCTCAGCTTTACATGCCTCAGTTAACAGTAAACAAGCCAGAATGAAACAGAGAGTGGATAACTCGCAGTGCCCATTCTTAACACATACAGATGGCATGCTAGCTTCCTCAGGGAAGTTCTTTTACCCATGACACCATCATCACAAACAGCTGTCTCAACTCTTCAGCCACGTCTGGAGGACAGAAATATGATTACTCAAAATTCAAATCTACCTGAGCCTCAGAACCCAAGCCTTCCTGTACCATCCCCCTTTACTGTTTTTGCTCCTTCTTCACCTGGAAGGCTCAGTCTAACTCAGGATAACCTGCCAACACACTCAGACAAGATTTTTGCTGCAGCCACTTGGATTTCTAGGGCCCAACAACGACCAGCCTATTTGCAAGACTATGTGACTACCTTTAGTACATAGATAATATATTTTTTCTCTTTTGGGAGAGGGGAAAATGTGATGTTGGGAGAGTCAGTAAAATACACAGAGGGGATTGGTTGTTGATTTGCTCCTGTGACAATTGGAGGATGCGCAATGTAAGAAAACGAGGGAGTAAATAGTTTAGAGTTTGGAGAAGCAACTAGTCTTGTATGTTTTTTCCGTAGCAGACACAACATAACTGATGTTATATACTATTTGAAATTAGAAAAAATCTAATTCTCACTTAGAGGATCTGTGCAGAACTTTTTCAAAACCTGGTAGGATCTAATCAATAACATTTTAGAATAAGCTTTTAAAGCACAGAGGAAGCAGATTATCTCTCCTTTTCTTTTTCTTCTCCATTTATCTTTATTCACTTATTACTTCATCTATCTACTTATTTTTACTAGCTTTAAGTTTTGCTCTGCCGGCCACGCTCTCTTTCTCATAGGTGGGGGTTGATTTGTTTTCGATCCTATTTTTGTAAAAATGTATCTATTTGTATGGAATGTTGTGTGATTTCAATAAAATGTAAAAAATAAATAAATAAAATAAATTCTGGCAGAAAAATGTCTTTTATCCCATGAGCCTTGGTACCCCTTTAAAAATCAGACTACTTTCTGATTTGCCCTGTCTGGGCCTTGCAGCCCAAGGAGAAGTCCTCCAGCAGGTGCAAAGACCCTTCTTCTCCTAGTGCATGTTCTTGATGCCAATTCTGTGGCATCTGTGGGGAACCACTGAGCACTGCTCCCACTGCCAACACTGCCTCTCCAGGCTGCACCCAGTGAAAGTGCGATCCATTGACTTTTCATGGTGAGAAGAAACTACTAAGCCTAGTGGTTACTCCTGTTACTATAACATAAAATTATAATGGCTGCAGACTTCTGGAAAATTGTGTTTTAAATTCTGAATTAGATGGGTCTTCAGCTACAGTGCCGATAACATATAACACTGCAAAAATAATCACATAGTTTGTAATAGATGATAACATATAAGATCCAGGGAGATTTTTAAATCCAAATTTAAGAGTATATTCCCTCTTCTCTACAATTGATTATTTCTTCATAGGTAATATTTTTTTACCTACCATCAAATCTTGCAAGTACAACACTGTTGTTCTCTCTGACCATGCCCCCCAATCATGGAGCTTAAATCAATATATCCTACACACTCATCTCGTAGCTAGTGTCTCAACCCCCTGCCATTAACTGATGAGAACTGTGCAGAATTTATATAGAAGGAAACTGGTTATTTTCTAGAGACAAATGCATCCTCTTGGAAACTCTGAAGACATTTTAAGAGGATAGATTATTTCATACTGTATCTGTACAACAAAAATAAATTGGAAACTAAGGTGCCCGAGTTAATCAGCAAAATTACCAGAATAGATCAAGAATGCACCAGGGGCCTCATGCATAACACCGTGCGTGGAATTCGCACTATAACATGACGTAAGCACAAAAGCTGAAATGTGCTTACGCACAGAAAAATCCAGATGCAAGAATCTGTGCGTACTCCAGCTTCCGCGTTCTTCTGCTCCATAAATCCCAGTCAGCGTGAAGAGTAATGCTCGTGCATGCGCGTGCTGTCCCGCCCAAACTCCTCCCAGAATTACAGCTCTTTGAATATGCAAATCAATATAAATAGCCCTTAACCTCAGCATTCTGTGAAAAGACAATGGGAAAAGCACGGGGGAAAATATAAGAATTTCGGTGAATACCAAGTGGAGGCAAAGGAAAAACATACTATTTGTTGATTTAAACAGTGAAATAAACAACAATGTTGAACCGTCACCTTATCGTGGTGGTGGGGTTTGCGTGTCCCAATGATCCTAGGAGCTATGTTGTCCGGGGCTTTATGCCTCTGGTAGGGCCACCCAAGGCAAACTGGTCCTAGGTGAGGGATGAGACAAAGAGCGGTTCAACAAACCTCCAATTAAGAATAAAAACCTTGGACAACGTTTTCCCTTGCCCGACGTGGGTCACCGGGGCCCCCTCTGGAGCCAGGCCTGTAGGTGGGGCTTGATGGCGAGCACCTGGTGGCCAGGCCTGCACCCATGGGGCTCAGCCGGGCACAGCCCGAAGAGGTAACGTGGGTCCTCCTCCCCATGGGCTCACCACCTATGGGAGGGGCCAAGGAGGTTGGGTGCAGTGTGAGTTGGGTGGTGGCGGGCGGGACCTTGGCGGTCTGATCCTCGGCTACAGAAACTGGTTCTTGGGACGTGGAATGTCACCTCTCTGAAGGGGAAGGAGCCTGAGCTAGTGCGCGAGGTCAGAGGTTCCGGCTAGATATAGTCGGACTCACCTCGACGCACAGCTTGGACTCTGGAACCAATCTCCTTGAGAGGGGCTGGACTCTCTACCACTCTGGAGTTGCCCCCGGTGAGAGGCGCCAAGCAGGTGTGGGCATACTTATTGCCCCCCGACTCGGAGCCTGTGCATTGGGGTTTAGCCCGGTGGACGAGAGGATGGCCTCATTCCACCTTTGGGGGGGGGGAAGGGTCCTGACTGTTGTTCATGTGTATGTGCCGAACAGCAGTTTGGAGTATCCACCCTTTTTGGAGTCTCTGGAGGGTTGCTAGAGGGCATACCTTCTGGGATTCCCTCGTTTTGCTGGGAGACTTCAATGCCCACGTGGGCAATGACAGTGAGACCTGGAAGGGCGTGATTGGGAGGAATGGCCCCCCCAATCTGAACCCGAGCGGTGTTTTGTTATTGGACTTCTGTGCTCGCCACGGATTGTCCATAACGAACACCATGTTCAAGCATAAGGGTGTTCATATGTGCACTTGGCACCAGGACACCCTAGGCCTCAGGTCGATGATCGACTTTGTGGTCGTGTCGTCGGACTTGTGGCCATATGTCTTGGACACTCGGGTGAAGAGAGGGGCGGAGCTGTCAACTGATCACCACCTGGTGGTGAGTTGGGTTTGATGGTGGGGAAGATGCGGTCAGACCTGGTAGGCCCAAACGTGTTGTGAGGGTCTGCTGGGAATGGCTGGCAGAGTCCCCTGTCAGAAGTAGCTTCAACTCCCACCTCCGCAGAACTTCAACCACGTCCCGAGGGAGGTGGGGACTTTGGGTCGAATGGGCCATGTTCTGTGCCTCTATTGTTGAGGCGGCTGACCGGAGCTGTGGCCGCAAGGTGGCGGTAATCCCCGAACCCGTTGGTGGACACCGCGGTGAGGGATGCCGTCAAGCTGAAGAAGGAGTCCTATAGGACTTTTTGTCCTGTGGGTCTCTGGAGGCAGCTGATAGGTACCGCAGGCCAAGCGAACGGCTTCGGTTGTTGCTGAGGCAAAACTCGGGCATGGGAGGAGTTTGGAGGCCATGGAGAACGACTTTGGACGGCTTCGAGGAGATTCTGGTCCACCGTCCGGCGTCTCAGGAGGGAAGCAGTGCAGTGTCAACACCGTATATGGTGGGGATGGTGCGCTGCTGACCTGACTCGGGACGTTGTGGGTCGATGGGAGGAGTACTTCGAAGACCTCCTCAATCCCACTAACATGCCTTCCAATGAGGAAGCAGAGCCTGGGGACTCTGAGGTGGGCTCTCCCATCTCTGGGACTGAAGTCACCGAGGTGGTCAAAAAACTCCTTGGTGGCAGGGCCCGGGGTGGATGAGATACCGAGTTCCTTAAGGCTCTGGATGTTGTAGGACTGTCTTGGTTGACACGTCTCTGCAACATCGCATGGACATCGGGACAGTGCCTCTGGATTGGCAGACCGGGGTGGTGGTCCCCCTCTTTAAAAAGGGGGACCGGAGGGTGTGTTCCAACTATAGAGGGATCACACTCCTCAGCCTTCCTGGAAAAGTCTATTCGGGGTTCTGGAGAGGAGGGTCCGTCGGATAGTCAACCTCGGATTCAGGAGGAACAGTGTGGTTTTCGTCCTGGTCGCGAACAGTGGACCAGCTCTTCACCCTTAGCAGAGTCCTGGAGGGTGCATGGGAGTTTGCCCACCGGTCTACATGTGTTTTGTGGACTTGGAAAAGGCATTCGACCGTGTCCCTCGGGAATCCTGTGGGGGTGCTCGGGAGTATGGGGTACGGACCCCTGATAAGAGCTGTTCGGTCTCTGTACAACCGTGTCAGAGCTTGGTCCGCATTGCCGCAGTAAGTCGGGCCCGTTTCCAGTGAGAGTTGGACTCCGCCAGGGCTGCCCTTTGTCACCGATTCTGTTCATAACTTTTATGGACAGAATTTCTAGGCGCAGCCAGGGTGTTGAAGGGGTCCGGTTTGGTGGACTCAGGATTGGGTCACTGCTTTTGCAGATGATGTTGTCCTGTTTGCTTCATCAGGCCGTGATCTTCAGCTCTCTCTGGATCGGTTCGCAGCTGAGTGTGAAGCGGCTGGGATGAGAATCCGCACCTCCAAATCCGAGACCATGGTCCTCAGCCGGAAAAGGGTGGAGTGCCCTCTCAGGGTTGGGGGAGAGATCCTGCCCCAAGTGGAGGAGTTCAAGTATCTCGGGTCTTGTTCACGAGTGAGGGAAGAATGGGCGTGAGATCGACAGGCGGATCGGTGCGGCATCCGCAGTGATGTGGGCTCTGCATCGGTCTGACGTGGTGAAAAAGGAGCTGAGCCGTAAGGCAAAGCTCTCAATTTACCAGTCAATCTACGCTCCTACCCTCACCTATGGTCATGAGCTATGGGTAGTGACCGAAAGAACGAGATCGCGAATACGAGCGGCTAAAATGAATTTCCTCCGCAGGGTGTCTGGGCTTTCCCTTAAAGATAGGGTGAGAAGCTCAGTCATCCGGGAGGGGCTCAGAGTAGAGCCGCTGCTCCTCCGCATCGAGAGGAGTCAGATGAGGTGGCTCGGGCATCTGATCAGGATGCCTCCTAGACGCCTCCCTGGTGAGGTGTTCCGGGCACGTCCAACCGGGAGGAGGCCCCGGGGAAGACCCAGGACACGCTGGAGGGACTATGTCTCCCGGCTGGCCTGGGAACGCCTTGGGATTCTCCCGGAAGAGCTGGAAGAAGTGGCCGGGGAGAGGGAAGTCTGGGCCTCTCTGCTTAAGCTGCTGCCAGATAAGCGGAAGAGGATGGATGGATGGAGGAAGTTGATCGAGTGACATAGCGTGTCAAGGAAACTCGAAAGCTCAAGTTCACAAAGCTACACAGCGCCAAATAAAAAAGAAGTCACATATCAAAGTCTCTGTGAAAAGGCAATTTGTAGCCCATTGTCTGAGCTTATTAAGGTACAGACAAAAAAAAAAATAGGCACACAGTGGGGAAAAAAGCATGAAATGTCAACTTTTATTTCAAAATTTCCACTTTAATCACGTAGTTTATTTTGTCATTAAAGTAGAACATCATAAACTTCATCTTAAATTCATTTAATTTAGTAGTTTCTCAAATCCCATCGTAACTAAAGTAACACGTTAAATGCTTTGTTTTGTATTTGATCTTCAATGTGCTTTATGTGTGTGAATCACTACGTGCTTCCGTTCTTTCTCTTTCTCTGACAGGACACAGAATCCATTACATTCGTGATATTACAGCTCTCTGAATAATTAAAATACTGAGATGTATACGTGATATCATTTTCATGATGATTGGAATGAAAGCATGTTATTAAGCATGTGAACATGATGGCGCAGTGATTGTTCATGTCTCACAAAGATGCTGTTGCTTCATGCGTGACCTTGGATGAAATCATTTATTGTAGCAGTACTGTCTCTTTCAAACGTACTAACCTCCAATTCCTGTCGTTACTTTTCTTTCCCCAAATACCCAATCACCACACAATCAGCTCTGTAATAGACGTTAAGCCCTCTGTAAGCTTACAACGACAATTCTTCAAAACTTTTAAGAAACATTGAAATATCTTCATAGTACATGTTTAATTATTCTGTCCATCTATCCTTCCAGTGTCACACCAGCCTCAGCAAATATACAGTGCAAGGCAGGAACAATACATGAACTTGCTAGCGCTGCGGTGTCCTCACATGTTTACTTATTAACAATACAGATTATTTAAATGAAGTTAAAGTTTTATCTGTATAATATAATCAACATATTTTGCTGCATTTCATCTTAAAAATATCGTCATCATATGTAAATATGCGCTTTATAAAGTGGCGCAGGTTGTGTAATATTATAACTGTAGTGCAGGTTTACAGTGGAGTAATTGTACTTATAAATACAAACAGTTCTACAAGGAGCAATTGATTGAGTGCATTTATAGTTCTTGGGATGAAACTGTTTCTGAACCACGAGGTCCGTACAGCCATGGTGTACATGGCTTTGGCAGCATGTGCTTGATGCTGTATACCGATAATTCTCTTTCCAATCAGCTGCTGCTGTGATTCCCCACTCAGATACAGTGATATAAATACTCCGAGTGGTGCAATGAGAGTAATATGGAAAAAGATGATCTGCTGTGGCAACACCTAACGGGAGCAGCTGAAAGAAGAAAAAATATGTGCAGTGAGAGTAACAACACTAAAGCAGTTATGATATTTGGAATACTATGGCTATTCCCTGGGCCATTATATTGTTACAGGTAATCTACAATCAAATGCATTACACTAATAAACAATATGTGGTTAGTTTCAGTGTATTTATAAAGCAGTGTCAGAAATGTGGTTCTAAGAAATAAAGGGTAACCATACAGTAACAGTAGTACTGCTTTGACGCTGGGTGTCGCCAGTCTGCAAAACCGAGCAAAGCACTTGCGTATGACAGGGTATGAGGTACCATGGAAAAGTGCGTGGCTTTACGCCAAGTGTAGGTTTTATACATCACGAATTGAACATGGAAATGTTCTTATGCAACATTTCTTTTCGTATGCACCGTTTATGCATGAGCCCCAGGTCTCCAAATGAGGCACTGTATAGGAAAAGACCGGTTTTGCAATCAGAATTTAACATCTTGACAAACCAAAAAATGGAACAACTTATCTTTAAATCGTGACATCATTATTATGAACATGGAGAGAAGACTAATAACATCTTTGTTTGACAAATCCAAAAGTAGAAAGTCTGCAATGCAATAACAACAATTACCAACACAGACAGAGATAAAATTATTGAACGTAAAAATATAAACCACACATTTAGTTAGTACTATAAGTCCTTATATTCTACTCAGTTTAAAGAAGATAAGAAACAATCTAATGAGTTTTTGATGCATTTTAGATACCACAGCTAGATATTCTTAGTGCAGAGTATCTGGATAAACTTCTGACACTCTCAGAATTTCTACACACTATAAACTCACTACAAAGATAGAAAACAGCAGACCTTGATGGCTATCCAGTAGAATTTTGTAAAAAAAATTCAAGTTAGCTCTACTATTATTAGCAATGTTTATAGAGGTTAGAGACAACAAAATTCTACCTCAAATGTGACCATTACCGTCTTTCCTAAGAAAAGTTACTCTTTCAGGGTGGATGTCGACTTTTGTCAAAAGGAGGGGTTGACAGTGGTATTCAACTGTAAACAGTGACAAAACCCGCAGTTATGTTTTAATTGGACTCTCTTTGCTAAAAGGAAAGTTGGCTTTGTTGGTTTGACAGAGATTCCCTGTGCTTGCATGAGGAGTGAAGAGCAAACAACGGCAAAAATGGCATTGACATCTAGCAAGAGATCAAAGCCAAAGAGTAAAGCAAAATACTCCATGGATGACATTTAGCACATTATCACAAAATAAAACTCTTACTTGTCAGACTCTAAAACTAATGTGAGATACCAGCGTCAGTTGATGGATCCCCAGCTGATTGTGGTGCTGAACAGGTTCATGTAGTTGACGTGTCTATGGCAACATTTTCCTGGGATTTACAATGACAAAAAGGTACAAACCAGATTGTGACACACTGCAACAACGACAGCTACTTCTGCCCCACCCCACCACACAAAGATAGCCTGGTTGCCAGCCTACTATGCATTATTGGTATGCTGGTGACCACAGCATGTAGCAAAAGACATTTTATGTTAATCTCTGTGTGACACCATTGCTTTGTTTGCTTTTCAGTAAACTATGTTTTTTGGAAAAAATATTCAGCCCTCAAAGAGATAAGGACTTATTACAAGGTGCATCATACAGACTAATTTCACCTCTGAATAATGATGTTAAGATACTCTCCAAGGTTCTAGGTAGAAGGACTGAGAAAGTGCTTCCTTCAGTAATATCACAAGACCAAACCAAATTTATTAAAGGCAGACAGTTAGCTTCTAATCTTCAACACTATTTTAATATATTCATCCATTAAATCTAACACCCCAGAGATCTTATTATCTTTTGACAAAGAAAAAGCATTTGATATAGTTGAATGGGGCTACCTATTCAACACATTGCACAAAACTGGGTTTGGCCCAAACATATGTACATTGATCAAACTACTTTATACCAGTCCAGAAACCTCAATTTGTATTAACAACATTATTTCAGACTACTTCAAACTAGAACGTGGTACTCGACAAGGATGCCCCCTATCACTATTGCTCTTTGCAATCACAACTGAGCCATTGGCTGTTTACTTTTGCAATGAATCAGAGATAAAGGGGATTACCAGAGAAAAATTTGAAGAGAAAATATCACTATATGTAGACAATATGGTACACTATATATCAGACCCACAAAATTCCGTACCACTACAGTAGTCCTAAAACTACTAGAATATTTTCAAAAGATATTGTGAGTCTAAGGATTTTATGAAAGTCTGCTGTATTCAACTTGAAATAGGAGCATGTTTATTTATTGCAACTGAAGCTGCCACTCCACTACACAGACATAGCACCCGGGAAGGGCCAGGGCAAGGTCAGTGTCCAAAGCCTCTGAAAAAGCTAAATAGTCCAAAGCTTCTAAATAAAAAAGGATAATAAAAAGAAAAAAATAGCTCTGATAATTGGGCAAATGGAGCCAAAAATCTATCTTTCACCACAGTGCTGATGCACTCCTAAAATGGTTTAATAAGGTTCAAACATTTCTATAAAACATCCAACTGTACGAAAAAAAAAACCCTTACAATACGCAATTATAGCGACACCTATCCTCACCACCAACTCCCAAACTAGTGGCATAGGAGCTTTTTGACCATTTCTGTTACTCTCACTTAAAGGCAATGGTCTCATACCATTCTAAGAAAAGGGGGGATCCATTTCCTTATGATTGCTTTAAGCCTACACATAATCCAAATTACATACATTTCAACAAAAAGGGAGTAGACGCCTGCATGCTGGTGAATAACTGCCTGCCAACTGACCCCAACAGCAGCAAGTTCACAAATTAAATAGACTCTGCCAAGCCGATAAGTGAAGGCATTATATGAATTCAAAAAAGCTGGTGCTTGTTAGAAATATGCGTTAAAAGTAAGCATCTCATAATGATTCTTTTTAAATTACTTTTATTTTTTCAGTAGTGCACCTGCTAACTCCACGCTCTATTGTATTTGGTAAATTAATGGCCACTGCTCATTTTTCTGGCTTACCAGAGCTGACAAGGAACCCAATGATCGTTCAACTACCCTCATACCTCCCAGCCTGTCGTCCTGTGTCTTGATAAAGTTGCTAGGCATTTCTATTAGCCAGGTTAGTCTCAAGATGTGGCAACATTTTGTAAACCCTGCCCTGAAGGTGGCCCAGTGAAAAGGGTGGTAGAGTCCCTTTCATACCATTGCCTCTTACACATGCTTAATACACATACACATACTTAATAATTATAGAACCATATCAAATTTACCCTTTCGCTCTAAAATACTTGAAAAAGTAGTCGCCAATCAGCTTCTGTCACACCTTAAGCATCACAATTTATTTGAGAAATTCCAGCCTGGCTTCTGCACTGGTCATAGTACAGAAGCTGCACTAATGTGTGATGTAAATGACATTCTGATATCCTCTGATGAAGGAAACTCCACTGTAATTATGTTGTTAGGCTTACGTGTAGCGTTTGACACCACTAACCATTCCATTTTACTGCACAGGCTAGAAAATGACATTGAGCTTACAGGCAATGTCCTTTCTTGGTTTAGTTCCTATTTAACAAATTGATTCCAGTATGTACAGAAATGTGCTGATAGTACTCCATTATTTTAGACAGAAGTGAGATATGGTGTCCCACAAGGCTCTGTACTGGGACCTTTACTGTTTTCATTTTACATGCTTCCAGTGGGATCTATCATTACAATACAATACAATACAATACAATGTATTTTTGTATAGCCCAAAATCACACAAGAAGTGCCGCAATGGGCTTTAACAGGCCCTGCCTCTTGACAGCCCCCCAGTCTTGACAGTCTTTCGCTAAGAAGAAAAGGTAAAACTCCCAAAAAACCCTTGTAGTGAAAAAAATGGAAGGAACCTTGGGAAAGGCAGTTCTAAAAGAGACACCTTTCCAGGTAGGTTGGGCGTGCAGTGGGTGTCAAAAAGAAGGGGGTCACTTCAATACAGTACAATACACAGAACAGAATAAATCCTCAGTACAGTATAAAAATAAAAATTTAGTACGGAGCAAAATTTAACATTAGATGATATCACATAATATTATTTGGATTTGGATATCATTAGAAAACATAATATTAATTTTCACTCGTATGTAGATGACTCCGGGTTATATCTTAGACCAAATTAAGTTTTTCCGATGTCTTTAATTAGTTGTGTTAGTGAATTAAAGGAGTGGATGTATGAGAACTACTTGTCTTTAACAACAGATAAAATAGAGATGTTAATTATTGGAGGGAATGATGCTAATCACAACTATATTTTATCATCATTTAACTCAGATGGAATCACCATTAATTTTACAGAATCAGCCCGCAATCTAGGTGCTATCTTTGACTGTAGCATGTAATTTAAAGAGCATATTACAAAACTGTCCAAAATGTGTTTCTCCCATTTTAAAATGTTGGGAAATTAAGCCGTTTTCTAAATATGCAGGATACTGAGAAATTAAATCATGCATTTATTTCTAGTAGGATTGACTACTGCAGTGCGATGTTCACTGGATATTCAAATTGTTCTTTATACCAGTTCTAGTTACTCCAAAATGCCGCTCCAAGAATTATTACAAGAATAAGAACATATGAACACATAACTCCAGTTCTTAATTCCTTATACTGGCTCCTGGGTAAGTTTAGGGTAGATTTTAAAATCCTACTTTTAACATATACATCCTTAAATGGCCAAGTCCAGCTTACTTATCTCAACTTATCATTACTTATAAACTAGAATGCACATTAAGATCTTAAGATGTCAGTCTGCTTATGATTCCAAGGATTAATAAAATAACAGTGGGGGGTCAAGCTTTTAGTTACAGGGCCCCTAAACTGTGGAATGGTCTGCCTGCTATTTTAAGAGATGCCCCTTCAGTCTCAGCTTTCAAATCCCTGGTGAAGACACACTACTTCAGTTTAGCATATCCTGACTAGAGCTGCTGATTAAATATGCAGACTGTATCTCTGTTCTTAGTCATTAGCGCTAAAACATAAGTAATATGATAGTTATAATATGTTACTAACACTAACCTATTCTGTTTCTCTTCTTGATACTCAAATGTGGCAACCGGTGCCACTGCCAAGTTTTTTGCCTACCTAAGGAAAAGTCATTTCTGATGGAAGAGCACTAGAATCGTTGGGTAGAAGGGTCCTTTTATCAAATTGGCAGGCTCATCACTGACTCAGGGGTGGAATGCCCAATAAGGGAAGGCAGCTTGATGGCTGAGGTCTTCAGGACTCTGAACAAATTTGAATCCTATTATGTGATATCATCTACTGCTGAATTTTGCTCTGCACTAGTAATATTGCTATTACACTATTGTATTTTATACAGGACTAGCAGGAGAACCCAGCGTTGCCCGGGAATCTATAACCGGTGAATTTCCAAAATGAAAGAAACAGAATATAGAAATAGAACAAACAGTTTTCTGATTCACATTTTATCGTAAGAGGTAATATAAGTGCTCATTCCAGAGCCTTTGGATACACTATATTTTTTGTTTTCCCTTGCGGTGAGAAAATGAACAAATTCTGAGGATTGCCCACTCTAGAAAATGCTACATAGAGTTGTCCGTGTGAAAAGCATGGATATTTGAAGCTGATGCCTGCAACTTGTAGTGATTGCCCTTGAGCCTTATTAATTGACATAGCAAAAGCCAAAAAAAACAGGAAATTGGAGCAGTTTGAAATCAAAGGGTAAATCATTCAGAATCAGCGGTATTCTTGGTATGAAAACATCTTTATGTCTTTTGCAACATGTCATGATAGTTGCTTCAATAATATTTGGATAGAGAGTCTTGACACAAAGGCAAGTGGTATTACACAGTAAGGAGCGTCTGTGTTGAACCGTGCTGCTATCTAATGGACGTTGGCGATGGTAACTACAGATAGAAGTGACATACAACCGCTGCTGCATGTGTGGAAAATGGTGGGGGAAGGATGCTGTCTTTTTAAGGCGAGTCTCAGTTCAAATGTGTACCCGGCATTGCCCGGAAATCTATAACGGGTGAATTTCCCAAATTAAAGAAACAGAACATAGAAATTGAAGAAACAGTTTTCTTATTGACATTTTATTGTAAGTTTCTCCACTCTGGATTCTGTGTGCTGTGGCATTTCAGATGCCCTTGAAATTGACTTTCATGTGGCATCTGAAGTGGACCTTCCAATTCTACGTCTTTTTTTCGGTGGCATGGGTATATTAGCGAAAAGCAGGACAATTATAATGTGTTACGTGGTATTACGTACGGAATAAGCACAACAGTGAGATGAATTTACGTTATTTACAATACGAGCATAAAGTGAACAAATAGCACCAGTCAGTCAGAAAGAGCAACACTGAAATCGTACCATCAGTCGGAAAGCGAGGAAATAAAACCACAAATACGGAAAGCCAGTGAGAAAGAGTAGCACTGAAACTGTACTGGGAAAAATTGCGGGGAGGGGTGCTCTTTTTGTAAGGAGCATCTTTGTTTAACCGTGATGCCATGTAATGGACATTGGTGGCGGTAAGTACAGAGAGAAGTGACATACAATCGGTACTACATTTGGGAAAAATGTGGGGGAAGGATGCTGTCTTTTTAAGGCGAGTCCAAACGGCAAATGAAATACAGTACTATCAGTGCATGTGGGAGTGTGACGTGTAGAAACGCGGGTGTGTCAGCCGGTCACGCTTACTGGGTCATTCACGTTTTACATCTATGCGGCAGTTCCTCTTCACCCAATTAAAGTAGTCGGCCTTTAAAGAAACATGGGTAAAGAGCGACGCACAGAGACCAAAGCTGCCTCTAGATGGCGCCACGATGAGGTTCTGTTATAACGTGCGGCCATCTTAAGTATGGGGAAGTGTGCCGAATGTTGTGTCGGTGAAAAGGTGCCCTGTGGTTCACCACGAACATTTTTCAGAACCATGACCTTCTCCTGGTCACAAAGGAGCCCCATGCCCAGTTTGGTGGCGATCGGACGCACGGTGCAGATTTGTATGATGGACAAACAAACATACATACATAGACTCTGCTTTATATATTAGATTACATGTTGTCACACACGTGTGAATAGGAGGCAGCTGAAGGGCTTGGAGATGAATGGTAATACATCTGCCCAGGGGGTGGCGGGATGCACTAACGCTCTTTCTAAGTTTCCTGCAGACCATTCCGAGGAAATCCCACCAGAAGCCACCGCCTCGACTCGGGGCACCCCACTTCTGGTCCCAGGCCCGAGGACGACATCACTTCTGGTCCCGGCCCCGAGGACGATATCACTTCCCCCAGACTTCCTATAAAGCCTCACACGTTTTCCCTGGAATTCAGTTCCGTTTTGGACTCTGTCTTGTAAACTTGACTCAATCTAAAAACCATTTACTTTTTGCAGCCAGGATACTGAATTATGCGGGTGGTTGTCCCAAACCTTGCCATGTCTCTTGTCTCTTCATATCACAATGTGTTCTGTTCTGTGTATTAAATTGTATTTACTCCTTTTTTTGACACCCACTGCACACCCAACCTACCTGGAAAGGGGTTGCTTTTGCCTAGGTTTCTTCCGTTTTTTTTCCCTTTAAGGGTTTCTTTTTTTTCTAGGAGTTTTTTCTTGTCTTCTTAGAGAGTCAAGGCTCGAGGGCTGTCAAAAGACAGGGCCTGTTAAAGCCCTTTGCAGCACTCCTTGTTTGATTTTGGGCTATACAAAAATAAATTGTATTTTATTGTATAAACTGTTACTGAACAGACTTATGCAAGAATTTCAATGGATATGATAGGTCTCTTAGAAACAAGCTTGTCTGGGTACAAATATATGTTAGTAGTGTGTGATTTTTGCATATACTGTAGAGAGGTGCCTAAGGCCTCAAATGGGTTTTTCTCATTCTAATTGTTATATGGATAGCATATCAGAGGTTCTCTAGGCCTGCTAAAAGAGGTTCTGGTAAAAGGGATAAAACCTGAGGCAGTCAATGTTTTAACTTAGGTTTTAAAGATGCAAGATAGACTGACTTAATTGTCTGAAACTGTGCAGATCAACATGGAAAAAGCACAATATAAAAAAGAGATTTTGTATGCCCAGTCAATCAGAAAAAGAACCCTATAGGTGCTTTTGCTGTTGTCTACAAATGAAAACAATTTATTAGCTAGCTAGGAAGGCCCTTATGAGGTAGTTGCCCCTGAAAGGGCCATGTTACATACGAATTTTTTATGCCTGATTAGCCTAAAAAATAAAAACAAACTTTCCATATCAATATATTAAGGGAATGACATGAAATGGATAACATTTCTCTGCAGTGTCTTAGAGGAAGAGGAGTCTAAGGAGCAGTACCTACCTGACAGCCGGGAAGAGCAGTTTCTAATACCAGAGATGAATCATCTAGATAAAAAGGAATAGAGAGATATTCTTAAGGCTATCCCAGCTGGACTGTTTAGAAATGTTCTGGGTAAGACAAACCTAATAACGCTTGAAATTCATCTTAGCTCTCCAGTGTCCATACAACTGGCTGAATACAGATTTCCCGTTAATCTGCAATTAATGAAATTTGGTATTGTGGAAACATCCAACAGTGACTGGTACAGTCTAATCATGTTACTGCCAAAGAAAAATTGGCAATGGAGTTTTTATATTGGCTTTTCTAAAATGAATTAAATTTTGGTTTTTGATATATACCTAGTGCCTTTAGTGTATGAGTTGGTGGAGCATTTAGGTCCTGCAAAAAATGTATCTATATTGTATCTTTGCAAGTGGTATTAGCAGGTACCATTAACTTAGTCATCAAAGATTCTGACAGGTTTTAGACTGTATCAGTTCACTATAATGCCTTTTGGATTACTTGGGGCTGTTGTAAATTTTCAGTGCTTCATTGACTAAGTACTGAAGTGTGCTGAAGCTTATGCTCAAGAATATATTGTTGACGTGATGATATTTAGCAAATTCTAAAAGGAGCACTTTATTCATTTGCAAGATGTTTGATGGTTTTAATTGAATAAAAGCAGCTGCCTTAGTAATTATATGAAGAAAAATGTACTGGAACAAAAGGAGGTACATTATTTAAGCTATTCAGCAGGTGAGGGAATGATGAAGTCACAGGCTGAAAAAGTAGCAGCTTTTTGGAATCGTCTTTGCCTCATCACTAAAAAGCGATTAAGATCTTTGCTTGGTTTGGTGAGGTGGTACAGGCAGTTAATTCCCCAGTTCTCTGATAGAGCAGTACCCCTCACAATATGTTGCTAAAGACCACTCCTAAGGAGTTAAAATTGATGGATGAATGTCATCAATCTTTCTATGAGTTACAAAATTTTCTGTGTAAAGTAAGTCTTTTATCTGGCCTGATTTTAACAAACTTTTTATTTTACAGACAGATGCAAGTGGGAATGGATGGGGAGCAGTGCTTTTGTAGGGTTGGAGTGAGCAACAGAAGCCAATGCTCTACATTAACTGAAAGTTATTCCAACATGAAAAATGATATGCTATATTGGAAAAAGAATTCCTGGAAATAAAATGGTCAATGGCCAGGCTTAAGTAGAATTTTTAGTTTAATATGATTACCATGCCCTCCAGTGGATACATAAGATGAAAGATACCAATGCCTGGATAGCATGTTGGTGTATTTTCTTGCAGCCTTTAGGGTTTTGGGTCCAGTAAATGTCAGGAAAAGAGAATAAAGTTGCTGAATTTCTCTCCTGATCATACAGCCCAGACGTTGAGGGGGAGGGTGTATGAAGAAGTGCTTTACAGCTTTGGTTATGTTTTTTTTAAGAGTTAATTGCCCAGTTTAAAAACAGATTGTTAAGATACTCAGCAGGCTTGAAGAGCTTTGCCAGAGTCTGTGTAGTGTATCAGAAGCACTGCAAGTTGTAGGATAGCAAAGGTACACGTATCTTCACGTAGCAGCGATCTGAAGAAGGCATAAGTGTGTCTCAGAAGGGCAAGTGTTTCGTAAAGCAGGAGGACTGGTGGTTGATTGGCTTGAAGCAAGTAAAGCAAGTGGTGTAGAATTTCTCTCCATGATACAAGCTAGCATGGGTGTAGTTGAGCACATACACGCATAGACTGTTTAAAATTTGAAATGTGTGATACATGCACATAACTGGGGGGGTTTCTTTGTGAAGCAAAGTCTGTCTGGTGGAATCCTGAATTGAGTATATATGCCATTCACACTTGGCAGAAAAGTTTTGGTTTTTTTTTGGTGGTTCACCAGTTTGCAAAGGACAGGTGATATTGGAGGATGGAAGCAGATAAACCTTCTCCAGAGATAGGTAGGTGGAAGAGAGTGTTTTTTCTGTGGAGAGACCTGAAACTGCTTATTTTTTGTGATAATCCCAATTAAGATTTAAAAAGGGAAAAATAAAATTTATATTTTGTATCGGTATTTATAGCAATTTTAAAGATTTTTTTCTCTCTCTCTGTGGATAACATTTTGGATGGAATACACTGAAACCATTTCTATTACTGCAAATATATACTTGTTAACTCTTTTTTGCTCAATAAATGTGTTTTTTATACTTGTATTTCTTTGAGCCTTCCTTTTTATTTTGTGACACTGGTCTCTTCATCCTGTTACTTGACATCAGTGTTCCAGTGTCTATATTTTCTGGGACAACTGTGGTTTCAATACCATTGCTGTTGTTGATGCAAACGTGTAGAAAGCACTCTGCCTGTTAAACAGGAGTTTAAGCACTTTACTGGAACACCATTTAGAGCACTTTTTTCCACTTCTATTTTTCTTCCTGTGCCTATTCTGTTTCACCCACCTTTTTTCAATTCTTTTGTAATATAGTACATAGAGAATTTGATGGATAGCTTAATATAGTTAGACCTTAATTTGCCTATTCAATGCAGGCTGCTACCATGTAAACAAGAAAGTAAGATGGCACGCTATTCTGCACATAAAAAGTACTAGACAACCTCAGATTACTTCCATCTGGATAGCCACCTAGAAATGATTACCCATTACTGGTACCTGATTAAAATATCGCTTTTTGCCTTATTTTCTATGTAAATACCTTTTATAACTGTACATTTTCTTCAGTTCCACAGTACACGTTGTATTTATAAAGCATTCTCTGACGTATATAACGGAACATTTAAAAATCCTGGTAATAGTAAAGCTACAAAGGTAAATATAAAACATAATGTTTAACAGTAAGCAGATACCACTAATATCATATTTTATTCAAATCCAGTGAAAAACTGTAGTAATAATTTTTGTCCAGTATAATACCAAGTAATTCATCAAGTTTCATACTCATTCCTTGTAGGATGTTTTGTGTGCAAGTATTTATTGATTAAGTGCAATTATTTAATCTACCATAAGCAGGACCTCTGACCCTTCCTGGAAATGACACATTGGCAATGTGTCAGAGTTCCCCTGTAAGACAAAATAGTAATAAAGATACATCTAGTACAGGAGCACAATTCCCTTAGTTTATTAAGATCAGGTTGAGTAATATTCTGTAATCTATTTTATCTGGCAAATTGTCAAAATAACGTATCTAATTACTGTAAGTGAATTACAGGGATTTTTATTAACATTGTTTTTCCCTTGGTATGGATGGAGCAACAACATGAAACCACAAGAGCATTGACACATACCACTAACTCCAGGTTCTCCCCTACTAAGATAAGTGTTCAAATTTTGTGAAGGTACAACCTATCCAGAAAAGTAAAGGAGAGCATCATTCTGCGTGGGTTCTTGTTCATTTGTCATACACTGGGAAAATGGCTGAGTGTTCCTGCATTGCTCACTGAGAAATTTGTACAAGGAAACCGCATTAGTTTTGTGGTAAAACTGTTTTTGTTTCTAGTATATTATGTAAAACTTTGTGCCCATAGCATTAGCTTCAAAAAGAAAACCGATCTGCATATTTGTATGAGACCCCTCTACTATCTGCTCTTAAAGTGAGTCTCTACATCACATGTTGGTGCCTGCTCTGTCTTGATAGGCACAGAGTCATTGTAATCCCCTCTGGCATAGTAGTTTGACAAAATAAAGCAACATAGAGGTAAAACTTATGCAATATATATTAGCCGTTAACAAAAACTGCTCAAAAAAATTAAAGGAACACTTTGAAAACACATCAGATCTCAATGGGAAAAAGAAATCCTCCTGGATATCTATACTGATATAGACTGGGTAATGTGTTAGGAACGAAAGGATGCCACATCGTTTGATGGAAATGAAAATGATCAACCTACAGAGCCCTGAATTCAAAGACACCCCAAAAATCAGAGTGAAAAAATGATGTGGCAGGCTAGTCCATTTTGCCAAAATTGAATTGCAGCAACTCAAAATTGTACGCAGCACTTTGTATGGCCCCTGTGTTCTTGTATACATGCCTGACAACATCGGTGCATGCTTCTAATGAGATGACAGATGGTGTTGTGGGGGATCTCCTCCCAGATCTGGATCAGGGTATCACTGAGCTCCTGGACAGTCTGAGGTGCAACCTGGTGGCATTGGATGGGCCAAAACATAATGTCCCAGAGGTGTTCTATTGGATTTAGGTCAGGAAAGTGTGGTGGCCAGTCAATGGTATCAATTCCTTCATCCTCCAGGAACTGCCTGCATACTCTCACCACATGAGGCCAGGAATTGTCGCGCACCAGGAGCCACTGTACCAGCATAGGGTCTGACAATGGGTCCAAGGATTTCATCCTGATACCTAATGGCAGCCAAGGTGCCTTTGTCAAGCCTGTAGCGGTCTGTGTGACCCTCCATTAATATGCCTCCCCAGACAATCATTAACCCACCACCAAACTGCTCATGCTGAATGATGTTACAGGCAGCATAATGTTCTCCATGGCTTCTCCAGACCCTTTCACTTCTGTCACGTGCTCAGGGTGAACCTGCTCTCATCTGTAAAAAGCACAGGGCACCAGTGGTGCATCTGCCAATTCTGGTATTCTATGGTGAATGCCAATCGAGCTGCATGCTGCTGGGCAGTGAGCTCAGGGCCCATTAGAGGACATGGGGCCCTTGGGTCACCCTCATGAAGTCTTTCTGGTTGTTTGGTCAGAGACATTCACACCAGTGGCCTGCTGGAGGTCATTTTGTAGGGCTCTGGCAGTGCTCATCCTGTTCCTCCTTGCCCAAAGGAGCAGATACTGGTCCTGCTGATGGGTTATGGACCTTCTATGGCCCTCTCCAGCTCTCCTAGAGTAACTGCTTGTCTCCTAGAATCTCCTCCATGCCCTTGAGACTGTGCAGGGAGTCACAGCAAACCTTCTGGCAATGATACGTATTGATGTGCCATCCTGGAGAAGTTGGACTACCTGTGCAACCTCTGTAGGGTCCAGGTATCGCCTCATGCTACCAGTAGTGACACTGACTGTAGCCAAATGCAAAACTAGTGAAGAAACAGTCAGAAAAGATGAGGAGGGAAAAATGTCAGTGGCCTCCACCTGTTAAATCATTCCTGTTTTGGGGTCATCTCATTGTTGCCCCTCTAGTGCATCTGTTGTTAATTTCATTAACACCACAGCAGCTGAAACTGATTAACAACCCCCTCTGCTACTTAACTGACCAGATTAATATCCCATAAGTTTCATTGACTTTATGCTATACTCTGATTAAAAAGTGTTCCTTTAATTCTTTTGAGCAGTATGTTTAAATTGAAATAGCAACACATTTAATTTAAAATTAAACAACTTTCAGGTTAGAAAGGACTACGCCCAATAACAAGGAAAGAACAAGTGAAATACACACACTGCATGATTCTAACACAGAACTCTGAAACATAGTTTTGGGGAATATATATTATTTTAATTCAAATGCAGTGGATATTATATCCAATATGCGTAAATAAGCATATCAAATAATTACCTTTGCCTAATCTGAAGATGAAAACTTTCTTTGAATCTAGTTTTTCTTTCTGAAAAATAAGTGCCCAAGTAAATGTACTGTAAATAAAAATTATAATTAATAAATATTAACTATTTTGCACCTTTAGTAGCTCGAAAAGTATTTTAATAGAATTAATAACCTCTAGTTTATTAAAATACTGTATTCATTTTATGCTTACTTTTATATTGTTAAAATTAGATTGTGGAAGGAGTAGTGCTAGTACTGCTGTTTTGCAACAAAGAGACCGTAATTCACATCCTGGGCACTTCCTGTCTGGAGTTTGCATGTTCTTCACATGTTCCTCAGGGTGTTCTTGTTTCATCCCACATTCATGCAGGTTGGTGATGAATTGGCCCTAGATTGTGTGTGTGTGTGTGTGTGGGTGGGTGGGTGTGCGTGTGTGGGTCTGTCTTCACCCTGCAATGGAGTGGTGCCCTGTCCAGAGATTGTTCCTGCCATGCACCCACAGAAGTGACATAGGATTAAGCCTGAAACTGTCAACACGTTATTTTTGTGAAATAAATATATAAAATATAAGTAAATGTAAAACTAATATGACAAAATCTTTCTCAATAAAACAGAAAGGAAGAATATAAATGAAAAAGCAAATGGGAGAATATTATTTTTTTTGTAAATATTTCTTCTTTAATGGGATCAGTTTAAGTACTATCATAAAACGATTGCCTTTTTTCATGCGTTAAACAAATGACTAAATCTTTATGAAAATGCAAAAGTTCCTATTATCTATATTGTGTTTATATGTTTTACTTTGTTTAATTAATACTTATTATTGTCATGCATGTGCATTGGAGGATCTCCTCGAATGGTCAGTCGAGGTATGTGATAACCCACTGGGGTGGGAGGGGCGCTATCACTAGCATTCTGTTCTCTTTCTCTCCTCGAAGCACTGAGAAACCAGCTATGAGTTAATTTAAATAAAGACTAATCAATACTAATTAATAATAGCCATTCTAAAACACTATCACTTTCATTTGAAAAAAAATCCTATGCTCATTAAAAAATATAGTTAGTATATTTTCAAAAATAATGATGCATAAAATACTTGCATTGGTATTGCTTTCAAAAATAATAGTATCACACATCCCTAGTAGAAAGCTCTTTACAGACAGGACTGAGAGACGAATGTCTGCAAGCATGTCACAGCGTGAGCGTGGAGAAATGTTTGAGTAGTGTCAAGGACTACTAAATTGGAACTTCACATAGGCTTTAGTATTCGCCTGTGGTGGGCATCATCTCAGTGATCATAAAGAGTACAACATTGCTGTGTTTTATTCACAACTCATATCAGTTTGGATGCATTACTTTTCCTTTGTAAAAATGGGAAAGTGATTGAATGGCAGTGTTACTGAGAGAACTTCAGTTTCCAACTGACAACAGTAGTGTGCAGTGGAAATCAGTGCATTATTTAAATGTTCAGACTTCAGTGGGAAACAGCATTTCAGTATAATTACTTTGTATTTCTGCAAGATTTTTGTTTGCAAACTGGGCATCTCTATATAAATCAATTTGTGTGCCTAAGATATGCATATCTTAACTGATAATGTTTTCAATAACTAAATTATTGTATGTTTCACAAGTTCTCAGTATTAACCAAAGGGTCTCACACTCGGCGATACAGTGGCACGTGTATCTCTGCTGCCTCGCAGTAAGTAGACCAGGATTTGCATCCCGGGTCTTCTATGCATGGGGTTTGCATATTCTCCTTGTGTCTGCATTAGTTTTCTCTAAGTAATCTGGTTTTCTCCAACAGCCCCAAGACACGCAGGTTAGTTGGATTGGCAATTTTATATTTCCCTAGTGTGAGGATGTGTGTGTTAGCCCTGCAATGGACTTGCATGCTGCCCTGGGTTTGTTCCTGCTTTGCGCACTATGCTAGATCTCCCTGCGACTCTGTTCAGGACTAAGTTGGTTAGAAAAAGACTGACTGACTGACGCACACACTGACCACAAGCCGTCAGTAAAGATCTGCCAAGTGATCTGCATGCCACAGACCCAGTTACAAATAACACTATGCAGTAATTTTTTATTATTTTTTTTGTATTTCAAAAAATTATAAGAGGATAACATATTAAAAAATTACATCTGCCTCAGCAAAAGAAAATAGGTTAAATTTACATCAAATTGAATCATTGGCTTGCTTTCATCCATAACTTAATCATGGAAATAGTGTCTTTGCATTTAATGATAGTATGAGCAAATTGATCTGGGAGGCTGACAGTTCTAACAGAACAAGAAGACATCCAGAAAGAGAAAGCAACAAGCTCAGGGTTCTTCCATTGGAAAAGTATAAGAACTTTGGCTGCTGTTGCAGGTATTGAAATAATGCACTGATGATGAACAGAAAAAGATTAGAAAGTGTAGAGAAATCTAAAAAAAAAGCAGAGTAATAGGAAAGCAAGGAATAAAGACTGATAAAATGGAGGCAAGCACAAAAGCCACTGATGTCTTAAGAACAGCAACAGTGGTAGATTTGCAGATCGTGTGGAGAAAAGTGCCCTGTACATTAACAGAGTACTGGTAACAGAGTGGATCAGGAACTAACACCATCAGGAAATGCTTTCTATGATAATGATAAACTCTATGGACAATTTTATATCGGACATGTTGATGATTAGAATTTCTGGAGAATTTTTTTTTTATAAAAATAGTGCTCCAACTCAATAGTGTCATCAAGAATAGATTAGTAATCCATTTCTAAGTGACTGGATTAGGTGTAGAATCACGTAGGTAGATGTACAAAAAGGAAATGTGTTTAGTGGAAAACGAAGACAAGAAAAAATAGTCAAATAATAACAGGGGACCAAGTTATTGAGCCTTTTTGATCACCGGAGACATGGCAAGAAAAAATAGTCAAATAATAACAGGGGACCAAGTTATTGAGCCTTTTGTGATCACCGGAGACATGGCTTTGAGTGCTTCTGCAGTATGGACCAAGTAGTAACCATTGACAAAGTAGATATTCTGACCTTCATAGGTTAAATTTTGTTTTTTTCTGTACCTCTTTCAGAATAGTAACTCATTCAGAATAATGAATCAGCTTGACAATAATTGGATGTGGACGTGTACCATCATTGTCCCTTGTATATATTTTATGGGCCCGCATTATTTTAGGCCTGAAATTAGGGATGGACAGAAACCATATGGGAAATTGTTTCTCAAGAAAGCCAAGAATATTCTCACTCTCATCACTCCAGTAATTCTGATGTTATCTCTTCTTTGTCTGTCTTCTTGTTTGTAAAGTTTCTCACAAAGAGATTGGATCTCAGCATGAAGGAAACTACTTCAGTGTCATGCTGCTCCACCTGAGTATGGACCTTCATAAAAATTGATGAGGGTTTCTGTTGGTCTTTTTGGATTTCTACAATATCAGCATTAAGGTCAGAAAAACCTATCTGTATTGTCCCATTCAAGGTCACACTTAGAATGACATTTCACTCCAATACAAAGGTCTTCAATTGATCAAGAATTGAAACTACTCCAGAGTTATCTGCCACCATGCCAGTCCTCTGGGCTTTCTTTACTGGGCTTGAATGCAAAGAACCTGGGTGATTCTTTCAACCTGAATGATTCACATATAGCACCAATAATGTTAAGGCTTTGATATAAAATTTTTAAGGTTAATTTACAGTATGAGTAAGTGTGGGATTGAACACAGCCGTACTCCACCAAGTGGCATGTAACCCACCCAATTATGCAGTATTTTAAAAGAAATAAGTAAATTATTAAACTGCTCAAAAAATTAAAGGAACAGTTTGAAAACACATCAGATTTCAATAGGAAAAAAAAATCATGCTGGATATCTATTCTGATATGGGCTGGCTAATGTGTTATGAACGAAAGGATGCTACATTGTTTGATGGAAATGAAAATTATCAACCTACAGATGACTGAATTCAAAGACACCCTGAAAATCAAAGTGAAAAAATGATGCAGCCGGCTAGTCAATTTTGCCAAAATTTCATTGCAGCAACTCAAAATCATACTCAGTACGTTGTATAGCCTCTATGTGCTTGTATGCATGCCTGACAACATCAGGGCTTGCTCCAAAAAATTGGAGAGATGGTGTCCTGGAGAATCTCCTCCCAGATCTGGATCAGGGCATCACTGAGCTCTTGGACAGTCTGAGGTGCAACCTAGTGGTGTCGGATGTACCTAAACATAATGTCCCAGAGGTGTTCCATTGGAATTAGGTCAGGTGAGCGTGGTAGCCAGTCAACGGTATCAATTCCTCCATCCTCCAGGAACTGCCTGCATACTCTTGCCACAAACAGGAGGAACCCAGGACCCACTGCACCAGCACAGGATCTGACAGTGGGTCCAAGGATTTCTTCCCGATACCTAATGGCAGCCAAGGTGCCGTTGTCTAGCCTGTAGAGGTCTGTGCGTCCCTCCATGGAAATAACTCCCCAGACCATCACTTACTCACCACCAAACCGGTCATGCTAAATGATGTTACAGGCAGCATAACGTTCTCCACGGCTTCTCCAGAACCTTTCACGTCTGTCACATGTGCACCGGATGAACCTGCTCTCATCTGTAAAAATCACAGGGTGCCAGTGGTAGACCTGCCAATTCTGGTATTCTATAGCAAATGCCAGTCGAGCTCCACTATGCTGGGCAGTGAGCACAGGGCATACTAGAGGACGTCAAGCCCTCAGGCCACCCTCATGAAGTTTGTTTCTGATTGTTTGGTCTGAGACATTCACACCAGTGGCCTGCTGGAGGTCATTTTGTAGGGCTCTGACAGTGTTCTTCCTATTCCTCCTTGCCCAAAGGAGCAGATACTGGACCTGCTGATGGGTTAAGGAGCTTCTATGGTCCTGTCCAGCTCTCCTAGAGTAGCTGCCTGTCTCCTAGAATCTCCTCCATGCCTATGAGACTGTGCTGGGAGGCACAGCAAACCGACTGGCAATGGCAGGTATTGATGTGCCACCCTGGAGAAGTTGGACTACCTGTAGCCTCTGTAGGGTCCAGGTATCGCCTCATGCTACCAGTAGTAACACTGACCATAGGCAAATGCAAAACTAGTGAAAAAACAATCAGAAAAGATGAGGAGGGAAAAATGTCAGTTGCCTCCACCTGTTAAACCATTCTTGTTTTGGGGGTGATCTCATTGTTGCCCCTATAGTGCACCTGTTGTTAATGGCATTAACACCAAAGCAGCTGAAACTGATTAACAACCCCCTCTGCTACTTAACTGAGCAGATCATTATCCCAAACGTTTCATTGACTTGATGCTATACTCTGATTAAAAAGTGATCCTTTAATTTTTTTCAGCAGTATATATTAATGTTACAGCAGTGTTCCTCAAATTGCAACATTTTGGCCCAACATTAATATGCAATGGGGTGGCACCTAGTACATGCTAAATTTCTGCCTTAATTTGTGCTTAGTGCTGCTTGATTGCACTCCTGCTCCATACTGTGTTAGTCCATCTTTTGGCACACATACGTACATATCTTTTGGATGTGAGTAGCTCTGCTGCTTCATTTCTTCAGATCCTTGGGTTCTTGCATTGCATATGCACTCTTTATACAGAGTTTGTAATTTCCCAGTGTGAGTTTTCAAACAGCCTCCATTTGCCCTACCCCAAACAAGTGCTCTGAGTAGCTCTTATAGCATTATTATATCAGTAAAATAATGATGTTAATACTGTATATACTGCCAAAATATGTCTTTTGTGTGGTATATCTTTGAAAAGAAAAATGCTTAGGTGTAAGGCCATTAACCTGACACTGTTCAGTGTAACAGTTCTTCTCAACAACAATTGTTTCAATTAACAACAACAACATTTATTTATATAGGACATTTTCATACAAATGGTACAACTCAAAGTGCTTTACAAGATGAAGAAAGAAAAGTTTATATGAAAGAAAAATAAGATTAGGCAATATTAACTAACAAAGAATAAAGTAAGGTCAGATGGCCTGGAGGAAAGAAAAAAAATCCTGATGTACTGGAGGAAAAATACAAAATCTACAGGAGTTCCAAAGCCAAGAGACCACCAGCCCCCAATGAGCATTCTACCTAACATAAATGATCTAATTCAGTCCTTATGGCTAACAGGCTTCATGTGAAAGAGTTTGATGATGATGGTAATGTAGACATCTGGAGTACTGTCTTTAATCCATCAATATAACGATCTCATGGTGCCTTCATCAGGTGGTGGTGGTGGTGGTGGTGTAGAACGCCACCACAGAAAACCAGAGAAAGAACAGCAGATATAAGTAGGAATTAGCAAAGATTGCAGAGCTTTGATGAAAATGATAATTCAATGCACATATAGCTTAACAGGGATACACTAAAATGTAGAAAAGTGTCATGTTTATATTAAATTATTTTTCACAATTTTATTTCATTCCATTGAAGAACCAATAATGAAAACATATAATGATATTGTTATCAGTTGACTGCTTTTCAGTCGACTTATTGTGATGGTTGACTGGATCACACTTACAGATAATCAAACCTAAACACAGTTAAAATATCTGACTGCTCCACCCAGTTTTATTAAAAGTCCGGGAACTCTTGAAATTATTTTAACAAGCTAGAAAGTTTAAGTAATAAAATTATTAAACAAGATCTTAACATTAAGAACTTTTAGAATTTAAAGATAAGAGTACATAGGTTTATTTAAATTGAGCGATGAATAAACTCACAATGAAAGACATGTCAGCAATTTCAAGAAAAACAACAGCAACTTATATTAAGCAGATAATCCACCAAGAAGATAAAAGTAGACAAGAACCTGAAAATATCAGGAGTGAAAATGTTTTAAAAAGAGAGCACACAGTCCATACTCTAAAGTCAGTTAAAACATAACAATAAAGGATGCAACCTTTGCATGCTGCTGTACCATAACAATTAATCTTACAACTCTCCCACTAAAACCTTCTGTTTGCCGAACAATTATTTTCTCAACATACATAAGTCTTGCTGACTTGCTGAATCCCTGTCGACATCTCTCCCTCGTGGAGTGAACACTCTCTTTCACTTTTGGGTACCTTGTGTTGCTATCATGACCTAGGTGCACATCGCTTGTTATCCATCAGCTTTACTTGGTCATCTAGTGAATCTTCCTTCTCTCGCTGGAGCCACAACCAGCGTCTCTCTTTTGAAACTGTCTTTTCCCCCATGGAGGTAGGCGTCACCATCCATATGGCTCGTGTCCTGTCAGCCACGTACCCTAGTCTGCCTGCAAGTCTCTGCTCTCTGTGCGAGTGATCTTGACAGCGCTCTCGGTAGACCATCTCTCTCTACACAGTCTGCCCTCATGCCAGGTCTCTCTCTCTTCACACTCTGCTCTGGCCTCACTCCATACTTTCTCACTCCATCCTTTCTGCTCATGCTCTATCTCTTCATGCCTTCAAAAACACCACCCATTGCCCAGAAGTATATAACTGCTTCAGTCTTGACGATCGATTAAACAATACTACAGGTACATACCAGTTTCCTTTGTTTAACAATAGTGTAAACACATTTTCATTGTGTAAACTCTAGTATTTTTGCCAGATATCAAGAAGTTCATATACCACTGTATGTTGATTAGAAATCAATGTCCACAGAACATGTTCATTTTCAAAGGAAGCCGGTATGTTCTGTATCACAATATTGTATGCTGATGAGATACCAATCAAAGCAGTCTAATCTTCAATGCAGATGACTCTGTTGCAAATCAGGTAAATATCTACATCCTGTAGACAGCCATCAACAATAACTTGTAACAGAACTATTCAGGAAATTTGCCTCTTCATGTATCATCTAACTCTCAAAAAAAGGGTGCCTAGTGCCCCTTCATCTACATTTATTGTTTACATGTATTTTTGCCTAAGAGAAAAAGAACTCTAGTCTAGAGAATCTAGTGTACAAAAATGTTCCCCTTCTGACACTATGATGCTTTTTGGTGGTAACTTCAGGAGAGATTAACTAAGTAGTAAATAATGCTCAGTTTTAAAGTGGCTGCTGAAGGACATTTTTAAGAAATGAATGAAAAAGTAACTTGTAAGTTACATACATGTATCATAAAGTTGCCTGTTAATGGATAAGTTACATTGTTTTCAGAAAATGCAGCCTTGATTGACTTTTCCCAGGGTCTTGGCATGATTGTTTTTGTCTCCCTTAGAGTGTAACATTGGCGTGTTCACATTTACAGGTGCTCAGCATAAATGAGCATAATTAAGATTTATATTCATTACTAAGTTAACACCAGAACAATCACCAGAATTTTGTAAAAACTAAGTTTTAATGAACATTTGTTTTATTAACAATATAAAAGATTGGTTACCAACATCATTTGGGTGTTGCAAAAATAAATACAAATCTAATCTAATATTTTGTTTGGCCTCCATGATTTTTAAGATCATCACCAAATTTTCTGGACATGGACTGAACAAGTGGGCGACATACTACAATGCCTATCATAACCCTCCAATAATGCATTCTTTGCACATATAAGGAAGGATATAGTAAACAGGAATTATGGGTAAATGTTTAAAGATAATAATATTACTTCATATTCAGTGAATTTTGTAATTTTATTAGGATAGGCAGTTTAGTTCATGATTCTAAATATACTTTAGCAATTAATTTATTGAGTTACCAGATAAAATTATAATGTGATGTCACCACCACCATAATCAACTTAATTGGCTGGAGGTTTAAATGTGCTTATACTGTATTATTACAAAAAGCCTCCGACACAACCGAGTCACATAAGTACAAGCATAAACATATTCAATTTGCTTTATAGATCTCTAATTCTTTTGTGGATGGAAAAGAAATTGCAATGCAAGCTAAAAGTGTTCCACCATCACAGCTTGATATTCGACTCAACCTCATAGCACAAACTGTCATGTAGCCTGCACTGTATGTGTTTATTCCATACCAGGGCTCAGCATTTCTTTGAAGCAGAGGCATCATAGCTAAGTGCTTCTCTCCCTCAGTTAGATTCCTTTCCATTATGTGGAAAAAGCACACATATTTATGGAGGATGAGGTATCTGCAGTAAATAAAGACAGCATGATGCTCCTCAGCCACATTCTGATCAACATAATGTCTTGTGATTCAAAATTCCTGACATAAGATCTCAGTTATTTGTTTAAAATTATTATAGCAACTATTAACAGTGCAAATAGTACTGGACTTTTCATTATTCATCATTGGCTTCTACTGCATAACCTTGACTTGAAGTATAAACATGCATTTTAGAAAAAGACATTGCTCATTTTCCTGCTAAGTATAAAATGTGTAAACATCTTTGTTGTTCCTTTTATTATTGCAAGGTGTATTTTGGCTGTTGTGACACAGAAAAGTAGATTTTAATTGTTTAGCTCATTCTAGTGCATGTCTTAATATAAAAGCATTCGGAATATTTATCCACTGTTTCTACTAATACAGGTATTGCTTAGTCATTTGCGATTCTTTAAATATGTGTAACTCTTTATGACTGTGTGCCTATTTTGCTTCTTCAAATAGGTTCAATTTTTTTTAAAACAATTTTCATATATATTCATTTGATTGTTTTCTGTGTTGTGTATGAATATTTATTCAGATGTTTCTGTTGGTATACTGGTTTAAAAGCCATTCATGTGCATACATTTATTTTTGTGACACATAACTGTCTTTTCAATATGCATTACATTTCTGTTTGTCATTACCTTCTTTAAAAGGAATATTATATAATTCTTTTTGCTAATAACATAATGATTGATTTTATTTTGCAATATTTGCCAATGCAGTCTCTCTAATAACATAATTAAAGTTTGTTGAATTTGTTGCAATCTTTTTTTGTATTTCATCTTTGTAAAGATCAACAAAAATATTGAAAACTAGGGTTTGTAGTACTAGGTTGTTGTACCGTGTTAGCCATTATGAATGTAGAGAAAAGCCAAACAAAATGACTCCTTTTATTGGCTAACTAAAAAGATTACAATATGCAAGCTTTCGAGGCAACTCAGGCCCCTTCTTCAGGCAAGATCTTGGTAGGTTTGCAGCGCCTCGCATGTTCGCAACATCACAGAGGCAACTGCAAGCACACTGCCTCTGCATACAACACGTCTGTCGCCCGATGAGCAATGCAGAGAACATATAACTTGAACACTCACCTGGCTCTGACCCTGCCTGTTTGCTGTGTCTGTGTGTAGTAGAATGGTAGCTTCCCACTAACTCTAAATAACATTGCTGTTCCTGTTTCAAGTTGAATAAAGCTGGTTTTCCTAAAGTCCTTAGACTCAGCCTCATCTTTTGGGTGCAAGGCAGCGACTTACATGTCACATGGTACCAGGAGTGGGGTCTTGCACCAGTGGAGCACCAAGATACTGGCAGAGCAACATGAGGCTCCTGCGGGTGCTCCTGTCTTATGCTAATGAAGATGCCTTGCTTTGACGACCCAGAATGTTTCTTATTTTGCTTTGACCACACAGCAACAATGATGCGCTGGGACGGGGAGGCTGGGCAGCTATTGTGGCCCTGTTTTTAATCACAGAGGCCCTATAGGTCATGCAAAACCTCCATCCTGAAAGACTTGATGATTATGACTTCCTGAAGCAACAGATCCTCCTCCACACAGCTATAAGCCTGGTGGCCAAGGGGTGCCAGTTTCATCTGTGGTGCATTGACCTGGACCGCCTGATAATGAAGACAGATCCAGGACTTATTGGACCTGATTCAAAGTTGGTTCCACAGGGACACCTTCGAGTGCGTTGTAGAGAAGCTCGCTATTGACGCAGTCCTGACAGGGATAGACGAGGACCTTTGTGAAGAGATTCTCCAGAACGATGCCCACTAGACCTGACTCGCAGACTGGATGGTGCCCATGCCACCTGGAAACTGACGGGCTACCTTGGCTTGGCCCAGACTTCAATCCAACTAGCACATGCTCTTAGGGTCACAGACACCGCTGGTAGAAGACAACATTGAAAGAACTCCATAGTGGGGTCCGAGCGCAGGTGCTTTCACTGTGATCAACTGGGACATCTGGCTCAGGAATGCCACCTCCCACCTGCAGAAACCATGGACATCGGTCTGGCCCACGTATGCGGCTTTGCAAGTTTCCCCCAAGATGTTAGTGAAAGACAATTTTAAGGTCCCTATTAAATTGGCTGGATGTGAAATCCTAGTGCCATTGGACTCTGGTAGCAACATCTGTGTAGTCTGCCGTGACTTGCTCCGGTAAACCACATTATAGGACCACAGACCGGGTGAACCTTTGCTGTGTCCATGGAGAAGTTAAAACATATGAGTCTATGTTACTCCCTCTGAAATTTAGAGGGAAGAACTTTATGGTTTGGACTGCCATATCAAACACTTCACCCTGGCAACCTCCCTAGATCGGACACCCACTACAGACCCTGACGAAGTAGCAGCAGGGGGTGAGCACAATGCTGCGTTGGCTGCAGAGGAAGCAGAGACTGCCTCTCAGACAGAGTTTGACCGCCTGCAATGAGCTGACAGCAACTTAGATTTTGCATTCAAACAAGCCCACATCACAAATGACTATCTGGAGTGGGAGGACTCGAACTTTAAAACACCACACTTTTTAATTAAGAGTAGTTTCTAGTATTGGGTGATTTCTGATTGCATGGGGGACGGGTGGATCGAGCAGTTGGTGATGCCAAGCGTACATAGGGAGATGATTTTAAAAATTGCTCACACCAATGTCTTCGGGGGTCATCTCAGCGTGGAGAAGATGAGGGAATGCATTTCGAAATGCTTTTATTGACTGAATATGGACTGGGATGTAGAGCAGTTTTGCAGGATGTGTACTTGGAATTCTAAGTAGACACTCATTTGAAGATCTAAGGTTACGATTTGGAGTGTAAAGTGTAAAACATTCCGAAATATAAGATGGAGCAAGATTATTTAGAGCTTTGTAAACCATAAGCAGTATTTTAAAGTCAATTCTAAATGACATAGGTAACCAGTGTAGTGACATCAAAACTGGGGTGAAGTGCTCAGATTTTGGTTTCCGAGTTAAGATTCTAGCAGCTGCATTCTGCACTAGTTGCAATCAATTGATGTCTTTTTAGGTAGTCCTGAGAGGAATGCATTACAGTAATCTAGCCGACTGAAAACAAAAACGTGAACACATTTTTTAGCGTCTTGCAATGTTATAAGAGGTCTAAATTTTGCTATATTTCTTAAGTGAAAAAATGCTGTCCTAGTAATCTGATCAATATGTGATTTAAAATTCAGGTCAGAGTCAATAGTTACCCTTAAATTCTTTACCTTGTCTTGACTTTTAATTCTAATGCATCAAGTTTATTACTAATAACCTCATTATATCAATTATTACAAATCACTAAAATTTCTGTTTTCTCTTTATTTAGTTTGAGAAAATTACTACTCATCCATTCGGAAACACAAGTGAGACACTGTGTCAGTGAATCAAGAGTGTTGGGGCACTCAGGTCCTATTAATAAATACAGCAATGTGTCATCAAGATAATCTGACATAACGAAAGCATGTAAATCGAAAACAGCAGTGGACCCAGGATAGAGTCTTGTGGAACACCATATAGAATATCATGTTTCTTTGAAGTATAATTACCACAACTAACAAAGAATTTTCTACCTGCCAGGTAGGATTCAAACAAATTTAAGACACTGCCAGAGAGACCCACCCATTGACTAAGGTGATTTCTAAGAATATTGTAATCAATGGTATCAAATGCAGCACTCAGATCTAAGAGGATGAGAACAGATAAACGGCCTCTGTCTGCATTTACCCACAAGTTATTTACTACTTTAACGAGTGCAGTTTCTGTTCTGCTCTGTTCTGTTCTGAAATCCGACTGAAACTTATTGAGAATGGCATGTTTATTGAGGTGATCATTAAGCTGCATAATGACTGCTAAGCCAGGTTTCACTTAGTGCAATGAAATCAATTTTCCTATCACTAATAAGATCGTTGATGGAAAACGTCTTATTGGTTAATGCTCTAACATGTAATAAATCTTAATAATAAGATTTCCATGTTGCCATACATAGATGACAAGTTGAAAAAACTTGGGCAAGCCTTGTATATCTCCACCCTGGATCTCACAAAACTATACTGACAGGTGCCTCTGGAAGAATCCAGTTGCAAGAAAACTGCATTTGACAGCCCAGATGAGCTGTTTCAGTTTACTAGGCTACCTTTTGATTTCCATGGGGCGGCATTGACTTTCCAGTGAATGCTGTACCAAATCCTGCCTCCCCATTCCGAGTACACACGAACGTATCTTGACAATGTTGTCATTTTCAGTAACGACTGGAGATCTCACCTTGACTGCCTGCAGGTGGTGATTGACAGTTTGAGGCTGACTGGGTTGACAGCTAATCCTAAGAAGTGTAGTCTGGGTCACATTATTTCAGGTATTCGATGGGAAGGGTCTCCTCAAGCCTCAGATGGACAAGGTGGGGGAGGTGCTTGCGTATCCATGTCCTGAAACACAGAGGCAGATTTAGACCTTCGTCGGGCTCGCTGGATACTACAGGTGGTTCATTCCCAGTTTTGCTCATCAGGCCACCCCCCTCACTGACTTGACAAAGGGCAGAAAGATCCATAGTACTGTCTGAACTGATGCTTGCGATAGAGCCTTCTTAGACTTAAAAGGTGCTTTATCCTCATGATGCTCAATCACACCTGGCCAAGCCGGTGTGGACAAAACTAAAGGCAATGAGAAATTAAAGTCAATCGCTCAGCGGGTGGTGGAAACTTTAAGCCAACGGTCTCTTAGTGATTCAGTTGAACACGGAAAGCGCCGGAGCACCTATAAAAATGGCAAAGATGACTTCAACACTTAACGTAAGTTCTATCTGCTCTCTGCCCGTCGAGAGCACGTTTATACGTTGTGTGTCCTGCAGTATGTACAGCTCAGGTTTTCCGCCGACAGTGTAGATAGCTTCCCCTGCCAAAAGTGTTTAGTTAATTTAGAGTTGGTCGGGAAAATACTCAAATTGGAGGACCGGATCTGATAGCGATTAGGCAAACCGAAAATTGGATCGACTCGGTTTGTTTAGACAATTCGTCTACTTCTGATTCGGACTTAGTCTCTCCAGGTCCCACTGTAGTCAGTGCACGGCCGAAATCAGCAGCACCAATTCAGCCACAGGACAAGTGGGTAACAGTAAGACGGGGGTCTAAGAATCCAACATGTAGTCCCCAGCACCCAGGTCACCAATTCGGACCCAGAACAGGTTCTCAGCTCTCCAGCGCCTGTGGAAACTGAGAATAATAAAGTGCTCATAATTGGCGATTCCATAGTGCGGAATGTTAGAATTCCAAACTATGTTAAACCAGCAGTTAATGTTAAGTGCCTTGCAGGGGCTAAGATTTCTGGCATAGAGGCCGCATTGAACCGTGTCGCAGAAGATGAAGTATCTACCTTATTGCTGCATGTCGGCACTAATGATATTTATTTACAGCAATCTGAGGTATTAAAGCGGAACTTCATCTCTATATGCACCAAAGCTAAAACAAAATGTCGGAATTTAATTGTATCTGGTCCCTTACCAAGATTATATAGAGGGATGTGATTTATAGCAGATTGCATTCCTTTCACTGCTGGCTAGAAACCTGGTGTGCAAATAAAAGCATAGCATTTGTGAACAATTGGGATGATTTTTGGGAAAGGCCTGGATTTTTCAGAAGAGATGGTCTTCATCCTAACTGGAGGGATCTTATGTATTATCCCAAAATATGGCAGCAAAACTGCCTGGTTGACTGATTAGAGCACCATCCAGGCCGCAGTCATGTGATCTTAAATCACAGGCTGTTGTTTATCCCACCTGTTATTTTCCTGAAGCTGTTACCCATAATCCCTGTTGTGGGGCATCCAGTAAATTTAGTCTTGATACAAACCATAAATTAATTGATAACCAAAAATAAGGTGTATAATTAGACCAAGGGATAAAACCAGACACTCCACCAGGGGCATCTGTAATAGAAATTTAATTCAAATTAAAACAAAAATATATCAGCAGTTCAGAAAGAACCATGCAGTTTTAAATGCTGTTTATTGAACATTCGCTCTCTTGGCACTAAAGCTGTTTTGGTAAATGATATATATTAAGTACAAAATCTGATCTGTGTCTTCTTACTGAAACCTGGCTTAGTAAATGTGACACTGTTCCCTAGCTGAGGCGTCACCAGATGGATACTCGTTCCTTCATAAGTCTAGAGATTCTGGTCGAGGAGGAGGCCTTGGAATAATTCATTGTAACAAAATGCAAATCACTCCTAAAAATTTAGGCAACTTTACATCCTTTGAGGCATTCATTTTAAATATTAAAACAGATTCCAACACAATTATAGTGCTAGTCTACAGACCACCAGGGCCATATTCATTGTTCATGACTGAATTTAGCAACCTTCTGTCTGATTTGGCTATAAATTATGATCACGTAGTTCTGATGGGGATTTTAATGTACACATTGATGTGGAAACTGACACTTTTAGCAAATGTTTTACTTATTTGTTAAATTCAGTAGGATTTTGTCAGATTGTCAAAGGTCCAACTCATAATCATAACCATACATTAGATTTAATTATAACTTACAAAGTTGAAATTCAAAATTTAAATATTACTCCATTAAATGTAGTTATTTCCGATCACTTCTTAATTACATTTGATTTAGTTCTGCCCATGCCAGCACTCACAGATTAAAACAAAGACAGTGCGACATCTAGATTGTAATTCTGCTTCAAAATTTATAGATACCTTGAGTAAGTCGAGTGTAATTGTGGAAAACCATTTAGATCAGTTAACATCAAATGTAAACGTGGAAAACAATTTAGATCAGCTAACATCACATTATAATGTGACCTTGAGAGATGCTCTGGACACAGTGGCTCCCCTAAAAACAAAAGTGATCAAAGCACATAGAAACTCTCCCTGGTTTAATGAAAACACTCGAGCTCTTAAATTAGAGTGTCGAAAACTGGAGCGCAGATGGAGAACAACAAAGCTACATGTCTTTCAAATTGCATGGACAGAGAGTGTTAATAAATATAAAAAGCCCTCTTTAAAGCTCGCTCAGAATACTATTCTACATTAATAGATAGCAATAATAAAAATCCTAGGGTACTTTTAGAGCAGTGGCTAAATTAACAAATGGGAATTCAGATCAACAGTGCAAAATACCAACAGATATTAGCAGTACAGACTTTATGAACTTCTTCAATGAGAAAATTAAAAATATAAGATCCCAGATCTCAGCATCACAGTACAAACCAAATACTAGCTTAGCAGACCCTGTCTCACATTGCATTCAGCACTTTAATAATTTTAATCCTGTAACTGAGCAGGAAGTCTTAACTTTAATTACTAAAATGAAGCCCACTACTTGTTCCCTAGATCCAGTGCCAACAAAACTAGTAAAAGTGCAATGGATGTTCTTGCAGCCTATTCTAACCATTATCAATAGTTCATTACTGCATGGCACAGTACCTGATGCACTAAAAGTGTCAGTCATTAAACCTTTACTTAAAAAGTCAGACCTAGACCCACACATACTAAATAACTATAGGCCTATTTCAAATTTACCATTTCTCTCTAAAATACTAGAAAAGTAGTCGCCAGTCAGCTTCAGTCACACCTTACGCATTACAATTTATTTGAGAAATTCCAGTCTGTCTTTCACACTGGTCATAGTACAGGGTTGTAAATGACATTCTAATATCCTCTGATGAAGGAAACTCCACTGTAATTATATTGTTGGACTTAAGTGCAGCATTTGACACCATTGACCATTCTATTTTACTGCACAGGCTAGAAAACGATGTTGGGCTTACAGGCCCCGTGCTCGCTTGGTTTAGTTCTTATTTATCAAATCGATTCCAATATGTACAGAAATGTGTTGACAGTACTCCATCATTATATACACAGAAGTTCAATATGGTGTCCGCAGGGCTCAGTACTGGGACCTTTACTGTTTTGACTTTACATGCTTCCACTGGCATCTCTCATTAGGAAACATAATGTTAATTTTCACTCGTATGCAGATGACACCCAGTTATACCTTTCATTTAAATAAAATGAAGCTTCTCTGATGTTGTCTTTAATTAGTTGTGTTAGTGAATTAAAGGAATGGATGAATGAGAACTACTTGTCTTTAAATACAGATAAAACAGAGATGTTAATTGTTGGAGGGAATGACGCTGATCATAGCAATATTTTGTCATCATTTAACTCAGTTGGAATCCCAATTAATTTTACTGAATCAGCCCGCAATCTAGGAGTTATCTTTGATTCTAGCATTTCATTTAAAGCACATATTACAAAGTTGTCCCAAACATGTTTCTTCCATCTTAAAAATAATAGAAATTTAGGGCGCTTTCTAAATAAACAGGATTCTGAGAAACTAATTCATGCATTTATCTCTATCTCTTGGCCCACCTGCCAAGTTGTTTGGCTGCCTATGGTAAAGTCATCCCTGATGGAGGATCACATGAATCATGGCAAAGAGGCGTCCTTTCATCGGATTGGCTGGCCCAGCACTGTTTCAGCTGTGGAATGGCCAAATAGAGGAGGCAGCTTGATGGATGAGGTCTCCAGGACTCTAAAAATATCCAAATCTTATTATGTGATATCATCTACTGTTAAATTCTGCTCCGTACTTCTAAAATTTTTATTTTTATGCTGTATTAAGGATTTGTTCTGTTCCGTATATTGTATTGTATTGACCGCCTTCTTTTGACACGCACTGCACGCCCAACCTACCTGGAAAGGGATCTCTCTTTGAGCTGCCTTTCCCAAGGTTTCTTCCATTTTTCCCTACAAGGTTTTTTTTGGGAGTTTTTCCTTGTCTTCTCAGAGAGTCAAGGCTGGGGGGCTGTCAAGAGGCAGGGCCTGTTAAAGCCCATTGCGGCACTTCCTTTGTGATTTTGGGCTATACAAAAATAAACTGTATTGTATTGTACTTGCCTTAAGAACTTGAGGACTGATTCCATCTGGTCCCACAGCTTTTCCTGTGTGTAACTTGTTAGAAGAAGGTGATAGTGGGTTGGAAAATCAATTTAAAAATTGGTTCAGGGCATTAGCTTTGTCCATATTAACTACATCACTTTATATATTCTAGCATTGACTTTATATATTCAGGAATGACTTTGACTCCATATATTCAGACTTTGACTTTATATATGCAGATGCTGACTTTATATATTTAGATCTTGACTTTATATATTTGGATCTTTACTTTATATATTCAATGTATTTTTGTGTTTGGCACCCCATTATATTTATATAGCGGAACAGACAAAGTGGTGTGACAACCCAGCCCTCCCATTTAATAACAAATCAAACAAAAATGGCTCTTGACAACAAAATAAACAGCCATCGAATGGAAGGAGGCGGCCCCTTTTATATACACCCGGACGTGCTCCAGGTGCCTCCCGACTAGCTTCCAAGTGTGGCGGAAGTACCGGCTGCACACCTGGAAGCACTCCGGATGTCCCTGGTCTTCTTCCCCCCAGCACTTCTGGGTGTGGCGGAAGTGCTGAGGGCCAGGGCTCCTCAGGCATTGGGGAGACTTCTGGTGGTGACCACAGGCCCCTATAGGGTTGAGCGTCTAAGCTCTGTTCCCGTGGTCCCCAAATCCACCAGGGCAGTTGCCCCCTCGTGGTCTGGAGGAGGTGTAAGCCATCATCCAGTCCTCTTGGGTGTCCCAGCTGGAACCTCGGTTCACGACCATAATTCGTTCACGACCATAATTCGTTCCAAAACTCGGTCGTGAACCGAGTTTGTTCGTGAACCGAAGCAATTTCCCCCATAGGATTGTATGTAAATACAATTAAATACAATTAATCCATTCCAGACCGTACAAACTGTATGTAAATATATGTAAAGATTAAGCACAAATACTGTATAGTTAATTATGCCATAGAATGCACAGTGTAATAGTAAACTAAAGTAAAAACATTGAATAACACTGACACAAAACACCCAGGCTCCCTGCTCAGCTACGCGTCTCTCTCTCTCTCTCTGTAGCACACCCCCCACTGTCAGCCCCCCCTTTGTCAGCGGCATGCGCTCGCTCCCGCTCTCTCTTTCTCTGTAGCACACACACACCCCCGTCAGCAGCACGCGCTTGCTTTCTCTCTCTGTAGCGCACACCCCTCCCCCCTTTGTTAGCAGCACGCCCCGCTCGCTCACGCTCTCTCTCTCTTTCTGTAGCACACCCCCACTGTCAGCCCCCCCACTTTGTCAGCGGCATGCGCTCGTTCCCGCTCTCTCTTTCTCTGTAGCACACACACACACCCCCGTCAGCAGCACGCCCTCACTCTCTCTCTGAGCTTGCTCGCTTGCGCTCTCTCTCTCTCTCTGAACAGAGGGGAACATTTGAACAAATCCGAACTTTAATTTAAAAACCAACCACAAGCAACCAAAAAACATTGCAGGAGTTCATGCTAATAGCCTTACAGCCCGATCGCTGTAAACACTTTTTTTAAAATGAGTTTTAAGCACAGCGGAAAAAAAGGAACATTTGAAAAAAGAGAAAAGTAACATTGCAACTAATCGCGCTATGAACAACTCCATCTGTAAACACTTTAATGAGTTTTAAGCACAGGGAAAAAAGCGAACATTTGAAAAAAGAGAAAAGTAACATTGCAACAATTCACGCTACGAACTGAAAAATTAACTTTTGAAAAATCCGTAATACAAAAACCACCAAGAAAACTAACCTTGCATGAGTCGAGTTCTGGCATGAAGTGTTTTCCTTCAGGTGTTTTCTCTCTTGTGATTTCTTGGGTTTCTGGTGTTTTTAGCGGTTTAGCTGGTGGGAGCGAAAGCCTCATGCAGCCATTCCAAAAAGAAAGTCTTTGTGACCCAACCCTTCGTGTTTGCCCTCCACATTACTGGCAGTCTGGCTTTGTTTACATTGTGCTGCTTGAAAGCACGAGGGTTCTCAGATTGGTAAATGAGTAAACTGGTAAACAGTTTTTCCACCTCTTGTAATTTCTTTCTTTACTTTGATTTCAATTTTCTTCAAAACTTTCTTCTCACCACTCTTCAATTGCTTAGAAGCCATAGTTAACTGTAAAAGCACACGAAATACTGTAGAGCACAAAGAGAGTGCACGTCTGACTGAGATCAATGAACAAGGAGCGGCTTTGCTTAAATAAAAAAGCCAGGCAGGCAAGCGGCTTGCTCGCTTTCTCTCTTTCTTTCACTCTCAGCCTGCCTGTGCCGGGGGTGGAGTTGGGGGGATGTGCACGTACTGCCTGCTTCTCAGAGAGAGAGTCTCAGCTGTACCCCCCCCATGCAGAAGGCAGGCAGTACGTGCAGCAATCTCCCCTCCCCCTCCCCAGCAGGCATGTGGCTCGCTTGCACTCTCTCTCTCTCTCTCAGTCTCTCTCTCAGCTTGCAGGCAGGCAAGGGAAACTGGCTTGTTCGTATACCGAGTGTGTGGTTGTGAACCGAGGTAAAAGTTTGGCGAACTTTTTGGTCATGAACCGAGTTGTATGTAAACCGAGACGTTCGTGAACCGAGGTTCCACTATATATAGATAGATAGATAGATAGATAGATAGATAGATAGATAGATAGATAGATAGATAGATAGATAGATAGATAGATAGATAGATAGATAGGCATTATGGCCTTAAGCTTGTGGACACATGGCTGTCACACCTATCTATGTTTATTGGACATCCTATTTCAAAATTCCATTAACTGGCGGTCCAACTCATCCCAAAAGTGTTGAATAGGCCAGGGCTCTGTGCAGGCCATTCAAGCTCGTACACACTAAACTCATCAACTCATCATACTATTTTTTAGTGGACCTGGTTTTGTTCCCGGGGTATAGTCATGCTGGAACACAAAAGGGCTTTCCTCAAAATGGTACTGCAAAGTTGGAAACACACGATTGTCTAAATTATCTTTGTGTGCTGTAGCATTAACAGTACCCTTCACTACAACCAAGGGGTCTAACCCAAACCTTGAAAAACAGCTCATACTTTTATCCTTCCTCCACCAAACTTTACAGTAGACATATTGCAGTCTGTAAGGCAACATTCACTTGGGATCCACCAAATCCAGATTTGTCCATCAAACTGCCAGATAGTGTAGTGTTATCATCATTCTGGAGGATATGTTTCCAGTGCTCCAGAGTCAAATGGCGGTATGCTTTGTTGCGCACCACCCCACGGTTGTCATTGAGCATAATAACCTTAGACTTGTATGCAGTCATTTGGCCATGGGAACCCATAATATGAAGTTCCCAACAAACACTTCTTGTGCTTTGTTGCTTCCAGAGACAATTTGGAACTCTGGTGTGAGTGATGCAACAGAGAATAGGCAATTTGTATGCACTATGCAATCAGCGGCCCAGCTCTATGAGTGACTGAGCTATTGTTCCTCCTGGATATTTCCACTTCACAATAAAAGCCCTTACAGTTGACTGGGGCAGATCTCGGACATATTCATACAACAGAGTGCAAAGAAGAACTGCTCTATTATCAATAAGATGGCGGCTTTAAAGGCCGGGAAGTGATGTCATAAGGATGTCATCATGTATTGTAATGATGTCTTAGTTGGGAGAAAAAAAAGACACGGCAGTCTGAAATTTAAACAACAATGGGAAGAAGTATTATAAAGGAATGAGGGTCAAAACAGTAAGGACTGCACTGAAGAGAACAGGTAAAAATATTCTTGTGCACAACAGTAGATGTGCAGTTGTCCACCCCTCTCTAATTTTGGTTGTGTGGGACATGTTAAGTCATTTGCTCTAAACTGATGAAGTCTCTGCCTGCTGTAAGACACTAGGAAACCACTTCTCCTGTATATCTTCCTCCTTCCTTGGCAGCCCTACTCAAGCTTTATTGCTAAGCACATCTTACCTGATCTTAGCTGGACCTTCTCCCTTTCTCTTGACAACACCTGCCACATATCATCCTGTCCAGTGATTGAAGTGAAACCAGACAGGAGGTATCCGTTTTGTCGATGTCTTGTTCCCCTTTGCGATGCATATTAAATTTTACACAACTTTTTTTACGGAGTGTGTTTATTTCAGTATGTGATATTGAGGAGTGGGGATACTAAGCACAGGGGATGTGTCACCATTGGAGATCAAAGTGTGTTTATTTTAAGATGATACTAATGATACTGAGGCGCTAGCATAAGAAATTGAAGAGCCTTTCAAGCCCTGATCATCTCTCTTTTTCTTGAGCAGAACACTTTGCCTTTTTCACTTACTCCACCCTAATGCTAATGTAGCTGTTCTGCTGCTTTAACTGAATGCATAATACCAAATTAATATCACAGTCTACCCTTTTACAAATGGATACTTCCAGTAGGATAATGGGATGCATCACAAAGAGCACATATAAAGCAGTTAAAGATTGGACAGAAAATAAACATGAGATATATATGCTCAAGTCAAAACCAGTAAATTAATCCAATCTTTTGCCAAAACACAGTCAGAAACAAAGATATTTGTTTCTCTTAAACTATTAACCTAAAACACAGTGATTTTTTTTCTTTATTGATTTTAATTAGTATCAAATAACATTCCATACAATCAAGTCAAATTTAACAAACCAAAATTACTTAAAAAAAAGTTTTGAACAGATCCTCTAAGTTGGAATTAGATTTTTTCCAGTTTCAAGTAGTATAGACCATCAGTTACCCCTTGACTTAAAAGTGGGACGTGGGATTCTACCAATTGAGCAAGGTAAGTCTATGTGCTAGTAGTGAGGTAAAGGCAATTACAATCAATTTGTCCTTCACCACTGTAAATCCATCTGGGAGTACACCAAACACAACTGTTAATAGGTTAGGAGTGATTGTGACAGCAATGCTGTCTGATAGGCATTAAAAGTATTTTGTCCAAAATGATGTTAGTCTGGTGCACCCCTATGCCATGTGGTCCAGTGAGGCTGGAGCTAGATTGCAATGTTCACAGGTTGAGTCTTGCCCTGGATATATTGTGGACAATTTTAAAAGAGGTAAATGTGCTTAATAAAACATTATAAGTTGAATGACTGAGTGCTTTGTGCATTTGGAGCCACAGTGTATTCTGTGCATAGCTGCCTTCCACTACTTTTCTAAACTATTAAGTGAAAGATCCTTTCCCAAGGTAAAGACTTTAAAATGTTTTTATATGTTTTGTATATTGTAGAGATTCAACAGTGAAAATTAAAATTGTTAGATATAAATTGAACTAATTGCATTATTATAATTCAATGTGACAAAATGCATATCACTTCTAAAAATGTAGGCGACTTCACATCCTTTGAAGCACTCATTTTAAATATTAAAACAGATTCTAACACAATTGTATTGCTAATCTACAGACCACCTGGGTCATATTTGTTGTTCTTGACTGAATTTGGCTACCTTTTATCTGATTTGGTTATAAATTATAATCTAGTAGTGCTGATGGAGGATTTTAATGTACACATTGATGTGGAAACTGACACTTTTTGAAAATGTTTTACTTATTTGTTAAATTCAATAGAATTTTGTCAGATTATCAAATGGTCCCACTCATAATAATGACCACACATTAGATTTCCTTATAAGTCACAGAATTGAAATTTAAATTTTAAATATTACCCTATTAAATTATTTCTGATCACTTTTTAATTATGTTTGATTTGGTTTAGCCCTTACCAATACACTCACAGATTAAAACAAAGTCAGTGCAACATCTAGATTGTAATTCTGCTTCAAAATTTATAGATACTTTGACTAAGTCAAGTGTAATTGTGGAAAACTGTTTAGATCAGTTAACAACAAATGCAAGTGTGGAAAACAATTTAGATCAGCTAACATCAAATTATAATATGATCTTGAGAGATTCTCTGGACTTAGTGGCTCCCTTTAAAACATAAGTGATCAAAGCACACAGAATCTCACCGTGGTTTAATGAGAACACTTGAGCTCTTAAATTAGAGTGTCAAAAACTGAAGTACAGATGGAGAACAATAAAGCTGCAGTTCTCTCAAATTGCATGGACAGAGAGTGTTACAAATGTCAATAAGCTCTCAGATTATTATTCTAAAATAATAGATAACAATAATAATAATTTTTGTGTACTGTTTAGAACAGTGGTTTGTTTAATAAATGGGAATTCATTGGGATCTACAGTGTAAAATACCAACAGACATTAGCACTACAGACTTTATGAACTTCTTTAATGAGAAAATTAAAAATATAAGGTCATAGATCTCAGCATCAGAGCAAACTGCATACTAGCTTGGCAGAGCCTGTCTGACCTTGCAGTCAACACTAATCCTGTAACAGAACAGGAAGTCTTAACTTTAATTCCTAAAATGAAACCCAATTCTTGTTCAATAGATCCAGTACCAACAAAACTAGTTAAAAATGCAATTGATGTTCTTGCAATACCTATTCTTAACATTATTAATAGTTCATTATTGCATGGCACAGTATCTGATGCACTACAAGTGTCAATCATCAAACCATTACTTAAAAAAATCAGACCTAGACCCACACACACTTAATAACTCTAGACCCATTTCAGTTTACCCTTTCTCTGTAAAATACTTAAAAAAGTAGTCGCCGATCAGCTTCAGCCACACCTTAAGCATCACAATTTATATGAGAAATTCCAGTTTGGATTCCACACTGGTTATAGTACAGACACTGCACTAATGCGTGTTGTAAATGACATTCTGATATTCTCTGATGAAGGAAACTCCACTGTAAATATGTTAGACTTAAGTGCAGCGTTTGACACCATTGACCATTTCATTTTACCAAATCAATTCCAGTACGTACAGAAATGTGCTGACAGTACTCCATCATTATACACAGAAGTGAGATATGTTGTCCTGCAGGACCTTTGCTGCTTTCACTTTACATGCTCCCACTGGAATCTATCATTCGAAAACATAATGTTAATTTCACTTGTACCCAGTTGTACCTTTCTTTTCGATCACATGAAGTTTCTCCAATGTTGTCTTTAATTAGATATGTGAGTGAATTAAAGGAGTGGATGGATGAGAACTAATTGTCTTTAAACACAGATTAAAGAGATGTTAATTATTAAAGGGAATGATGCTGATCTCAGCTATATTCTGTTATTATTTAACTTAGGAGGAATCATCATTAATTTTACTGAATCAGCCCACAATCTAGGTATAATCTTTGACTCTAGAATGTCATTTAAAGCGCACATTACAAAATTGTCCATAACATATTTCTTCCATCTTAAGCATGTTGGGCAATTAAGGCATTTTCTATATATTCAGGATACTGAGAAATTTATGTGTTTATTTCTAGTAGGATTGTTTCCTGCAAAGCGGTGCTCACTGGATGTTCAAATTGTTCTTTATACAGCTTTCACTTAATCCAAAATGCTGCTGCAAGTATAATTACAAGAACAAGAAAATACAAACACATAAAATCAGTTCTTAAATCCTTACACTGGCTCCCAGTTGAGTTTAGGGCAGATTTCAAAATCCTACTTTTAACATATAAAGCCTTAAATGGCCAACGTCCAGCTTACTTTTCTGAACTTATCATTACTTACGAACCAGAACTCACATTAAGATCTTAAGGTGCCAATCTGATTATGATTTCAAGGATTAATAACAGTGGGAGGTCGAGCTTTTATTTATGGGGCCCCTAAACTGTAGAATGGTCAGCCTGCTACTATAAGAGATACCCCTTCGGTCTCAGCTTTCATATCTCAGCTGAAGATTCACTACTTCAGTTTAGCATACCCAGACTATTAATTGTACAAACTGCATCTATGTTGTTAGTCATTAACACTCAAACATAAGTAATATGATAGTTATAATTTGTTATCAACCCTCACCTATAATGTTTCTCTTCTTGGTACTCAAGCGTACCACCAAGTTGTTTGCCTGCCTAAGGAAAAGTCATCTCTGATGGAGGAGTGCTGGAATCATCACATAGATGGGTTGTGTCATCGGATTGGCTGGCCCAGCACTTACTCAGCTGCGTAATGGCCAATGAGTGGAGGCAGCTTGATGGCCGAGGTCTCCAGGGATCTACTGTGGAATTTTGCTGTGTACTTGTAATATTACTATTGTACTATTGTATTGTATAGAGGATTACATATGTTTTGGGTATTGTATTGTATTTACCCCCTGTTCTTACACCCACTGCACTTCCAGCCTACCTGGAAAGGGGTGTCTCTCTGAATTGCTTTTCCCAAGGCTTCTTCCTCTTTTTTCCCTTAAAGGGTTTTTTTTCTGAGTGTTTTTCTTGTCTTCTTGTGCTCATGTGTGTCATGTATGATGATCTACTAGCTTTCTTTGCACTCATTGTCAAAAACTCAAAAGCTTGATGCTGAAATACACTTATCAAAAAAGGCTGTATTTGAAATGCCTTATAGAGCAGTTTGAGATGTTGATCATGAGTGAAAAACATCTCATCTTACTTTTCAGGTGTTTGCATTTTGTTGATAACAATTTACTTGTCACTTTGCACAGTAGTGGGAAATTCTTTTTCAAAAGAAAATCTCTGTATGTTACATACCTGAACAAATTATTGTTGTTGACACGTCACATAGTTTGGAAAGGCCATTTGACAATGAAGCAATACAAACTGTACTTCATACAATTCCTCAGTTGGCTCTCTCTACTGAACAACAGTACAGTTTATTGGTGGCTGGACAAATGTACCTAGAATTTGCAAACTAGTAAAAAACTAAATCTGCGGATCTAATTTTATTTTTCCTTTTATATTTTAGTTTTACCTTAACACCTGAAAAAACATAATACCATGCAACTGACTTGGATACAAAATAATTTAATTTTTTTACCCTTTGCTTCCTCTCTCCTTCTCTGTCCCTCTCAAAAGAAACAGTTGAAGGATCAGACTCTCTGTTTTTAATAATTGACATGGTATACCATACTTAGATTGCTATCAAGTATAATTGTAAGCTTTGGCATTTCATGCTCTGACAACCTCTGTTTTGATCGATCATAATCTCAGATGCTCTTTCTGTATTTTTGCTGTTATCTATTCACATATTGCATAGTTTTTATTGTACTGCTTACTGTTCTTTTGTAGTGCCAATTCAGGTTTAGGCAACTGTTAAGCTTTGACATTGCATTATAGGTTTTTTATGTTTCCCTCAGAATACTTAAGTGGGATTGAAATAACAGTTCAAGCCCAGGGGCCCCCCACCCTCCTAAGTCCATCACTGACTACTATTTTGTACTAGTTAGGTGTGCTTAACAATATACTGTAGACAATGCCTAAGAATCCATTCATGTTTTCCTAAATTGCCTCTGGAAACTGTAGTTTTTTTTTTTTGGTGCTGTACATTTAAAGGCCCTCCTCTGGTCCTCCTGGGCTTCCCGGCCGGGCCCCAGCCCCGACTGGGTCCCACACGGGATACTCCGGCATCGGGGCGCTGCCTGTTGGTGGCCACGGGTCCCTACAGGGCTGGGCTTCCAAGCCCTGTTCCCGAGGCCCCCAACATAACCAGGACGGACACCCCCTCGTGGTCTGGAGGAGGCACAAGCCCTCCTCTGGTCCTCCTGGGCGTCCCGGATGTAAAACATATATAAATCTTTTACAATCTTCTTCTTCTTTTGGCTGATCCCGTTTGGGATCACCACAGTGAATCATCTTCCGCATATTGATTTGGCAAAATTTTACTCCGGATGCCCTTCCTGACGTAGCCGTCCCCATTTATCCGGGCTTGGGACTGACACAAAGACACACACTAGTTTGTCCATCCCCTAATGCAAAATACTGCATGTATTTTTCTCAACACCAAAAATCCATATTTGCACTTTTGGCAAAAATAGCACATTATAACATGACTGTAGATAAGAATAGTCACAATCAGTATGTGACATTAAAGCAGAAATCAAGTGAAGAAGAGTAAACATTAAGTACATTATACATTTGTATTTACAAATACAAACATTCCAAATACTGAGCTCTCTTTGTCCCCTAATATTAAAAAATATTATTTATAATACTATAAGGGAAGGCTGGCCTATGGTTGCACATCTTTTAATGTTGCTCAGTCATGACTCCAAAATGTGCACTTATGCTGTCCACTTGAGGGTTCCAGGGCAAGTTCTAGCTGCTGGGATTCCAAATACTATTAAGCATTCAGAAAATGAATAGGTAAATGAATAACAGGCAGAATAAAGCATCTATCCACTCTCTGATCCATTTTATAAGATCAGGGATGTGGAGAGCTGGTAGCTATCCTAGCAACATTAGTTATTCACACCCACCACAGACTAATTTAAAAATGTCAGTTAAACTAACCTTATGTTTTTGGAATGTGGAAAGAAACTCAAAGTACTCAGAAGAAAATCCATGCAGACAAAGATAGAATCAAACTGCAAACTCTACACAGGCCATGATGGGAATTGAGCTTATTACTCTGTAACTATGAGGCAGCAGCACTAAATACTTCATCAGTATGACACCTTTATGAGTAAAACCATTGTACTTAACATACTGTCTTTATTTAAGCCTGACACTTCTTGTGCTAGGATCATTTAGCCAGTTAACAATAGTATATACTCTTGAAAAGTGTAAATAAATGTACTTTCATACTTTGCTTCTTGCAGTTAATGTAGTTGCTCATTCTTTCTGAATCTAAGTTGGACCCCATTCAGAAGTGTTTACAGTTTTACATTTCAGAAGCCGTTTGTACCAAAAACTGTAGAAATAAAAGTAAAATTACTAAATCTATGAAATATTTAAATACTGTAAGCTATGATTTCAAGCAAATGCTAAAGTAAGAATATTATATTAAGAAGCAAATTTCAATATAAGAGTAATTTAAAATTATTTTTATGACATGTGATTCTGCAGTAAAGTGTGTGATGTGTACCTGAGTTTATTTCATCAAGTTTCCACATCAGCAACTGTAGGAATATACACATACACAGAATTAATGACTGCTCAAATGTACTCCAAATGCTGTTTAAAAAATAATATTTCTGCACCACTGAACATAAGCATATTAGTCTGGTTAACTTTTCATAATGGTATCTTAATACATAGAGATTAAGTTTATTTTTTTAATGCAGCAGGCATAGAAGAGGTACAAAATTCAACATATTCATCTTATTCTCATAGGAATTAGCTCCAGCTTCTCTGTGGCCCTATATTAGAATAAGAGTCTTGTCAAATAAATGAATGGATGACTATATTTTTTGAAAATCACAGATCTCACAAGTGTAAAGATCATAATGTTGCAGAGGCAGATTTCCTGTTGATATACCTGTAAAAAAATAATAAACAATTTGGTTTAAATGATTAAATACATGTATCTCTTTATCCACAAAATATTTTCATTTGCAAAAAATTTGATTTTATCTGTGCTTTTAAGAAATTGCAATAATACTACAAACGCTAAATTGAACTAGTACAGTAAATGTATCTAATTTCTGTATTTGTAATGACTCTTTTTAATAACATTTGCCTCTATATACATTTTGTTCATACAGATTTAATCAAATTAAAATATTCTTTTCAATTAGGTAGAACAATATTTACCATATTTCTTACAATGCAAAAAAGCAAGCAATTCTATCCTGAAAGCATACTTTTTCTTAATGCAGTATATGATCTTCACCTGTAAATTAAGATACAGTAATCTTGATAATGCAAAATGAATGAAATATATTGCTTTCATGCTTTTGTTAGGAAGGCAAGCATAACAAAATGTTTTAAGAAATAGAAACAAAAAATCTACTTAGTTTTCATAGATAATATTGACTTACTTTCTATCAACCAATCCCACCTTTCACCCCTTTCACCAACCAGAACTACAAAAATCTTCTCCAATTCCTTCTGATACCTTGAAGAGTTAGTCATTAGAAGGTAGCAGAGCCTGTGCTGAGTCCTTGCAGGAAATAAATTTCTTCACACCCGTATATAAAACCCTCCTTCTCTCCCTTCACTTCTCTTCTCAGGTACAGATCAATTAACAGTCTCCTAGGGAAGTGTGAGACTTGTCCCTGCACTTTATGATTGGCCCACACGTGACATTGCCTCTCACTTCAAAACCAATACATCAGAGTAGTTGCTTTCACTTTTCACCTTTGGGCTACATCAATGTAGTACAGACAACAAATGTGGAGAGTATCTGAGAAATGGAATCACACTAATCCTCCGATTTTTCACACAACTCTAATTCCATTAGCACACCTGAAATAATATCTTCAGTGACAAATTGTCCCTTGTTTCACTTGATTTTTTTAAGCTCAGAAGTAAGGATGATAACAGCTACAACTGATTTCCACACTTGTCAAGAGAACTTATACATTTAAATATTGTCACTAATGTACTATACTTATAAACAATTTCAACTCTGGATATTAAAGCAAAATAAAGTGGAAATAAATCTGTATACAGTATGCAAGGTTGAGATTTATGCAGCATTGTACTATATACCTTTTGATTTTGTCATATGTGCCACAAATTGTCTTATCAATTGTGGAACCCATCCTTTGAATTGTATAAGCAAAATATGCACACACAATATACAATGGAAAATTATCTAAAACAATTGCTTTTATAAAGATGATAAAAGTCAGGGTTTCATAACAGTCATATATTGTGCATTATTATCACAGCAATAAAACTAAACACAAGCACATGCCAGGGTCATATTTTTGACTTAATAAAATTTTAATTTAAAAAATCTAAATTAATTAAGAAAATAGTATGAAATAATGCCTTGGATAAAAAAGATGTTCCTAATTTTTTTATGATGAGGTACTATTTTTTTTCTTGAAAGACAAATCTATGTATAGCAAATATACTGAAAAGATGCGTGGCATGTTAGTCAGACGAGCTAGTAAGAATGTCACTGTACATGTAAAAAACGTACTACTACTGATAATCATCCCCTATACAACATTTCGGTGTTAAACGCCTTCATTTTTAACTCTTCAATAATACATCTATAAGTTATAGTGAATAAGTCCAGTTATAGTTGGTAAAAGTTAATTATTTGCTCAATTGTATCTATAGTCCTAATTTTAAAAAAGTCAGTGTACATACCTATAACAACTGATTTAAAAAAAAGTGAATATTTTCATTATGATGTACTCAGATTCAATTATAGTTTTAGGCTGCTTTTAAAAATAAAGCAAAGTAAAAGGGACTAAATTTATCATCAAATCAGTCCAAATAAAGAGGACTACTACTACTGCCACTACCACTACTGCTACTGCTACTACTACTACTACTAATAATAATAATAATAACAACTCTATATGCACTTTTCAACATCGACTTAGTAAACGCGTATTACATTTTATTCTCCTTACTGTTAGGGCAACAAAGAAGTAAGAATGAAATGGAGAAGGAATATTCGTGTATAGAAGCTGGGCAAACATGTTGCTTTGGCGTTAAAAGGTGACCTCCATGTACCTACTTAATTAATATTTTTGTTGATATAAAATCATTTTCATATACTTCTTTTGATGCCTAAATTACTGACATTATTTCCATATTTATAACAAGCAATTAAAAAAAAACAGGAAAACCAAAATACGTTATTTTTGATATCAGACAATCGTGAAATTAAATCATAATGGTTTATCTCTATTTCATCAACTCCGATTAAATCGGCATTATAAAATATTCGTAAATGTTACGAATAGATTCTGACGATTTTGGTTAGTAGTTCTGATACAGGATATTTTACTGACAATGCAATATATATCAATAGGAGACATGCATCTAAATAGAGGCATTTGAAAATACTACATATACTGTTTAAAAGCAGGTTATCACCTTGTTTACGCTTACACGTGTATAAAATGTTTTATAATGCCATTGCCGCAGTTTGGATGAGAGGGATGAATGCTAGTTAACTTCGTATAAAATGTGTAAAATAACTCTGGCAAGCATTCGCAGTTTGGGAATGTTATGCTAGGAATTGTGTTGTTGTTACCTTCGGATCATCTGAGAATAAAATGGAACATGATCGGGGGGTTAAATCGATTAAAGCAAGAAATTACTGCTTAAAACGTACAAAGTTAAAAAAAAATATTTATATATTTCACCCGCTGTTTCTTGTGAGGCCAGTAGGCGGCGCAAAATAATAAGTCATGATGCATTTAAATGCTATGGGTTGAAAAATGTACTTTTATCAATTTAGCAGTACGTGTTAATTTAGGAATGGATTAGATACTAGCATTTGCAACTAATTAAATAGTTGACTCACATATCAATTCTTCCTAAAATCTTTAAAAAACAGTTCTTAGCCATTGGCGTAATAATTTTGTAGTGTGCTCTTAAGCGTATTACAAATGACAAAAATGTGTTAATCATTCAAGTGAACAATACATAAATATTATAAAGAACGTATCCCGGACGTGTCCCGGTCATTGTATATTTTAGCGACGAGTTTTTTTTCAGCTAAAGACAATCCTTATCATGATCAATCAAAAAAAGTGAAGAATAGAAAAAAAAAACAAAAAAAAAACAACAACAACAAAAACCAAACACTTTTTTTCATAATTCCTTGTTTCTTATTCAACTATTTTTACTAAAGAGACATGTCTATAACACATATAAGCATATGCGTATATTCTGGATTGCTTAAAATACGTGTATGTTATCAACTATTTTATTTTATAATTATAATTAAATATCCTGACAAAGTAATGTTTTACTGTTTGCCGAAAAAATATGCAATCATCTTATACAAATGATTTGTGAATTAGGAGTCAAATAGCGTTTTGTTAATTTTGAAACCTCATCCATGTGCACTAAAAGAAAACAGGCATTGCACTCTAATTTATAATCTAAACTATTTAGAGCACTGGACGGACAACATTACAAAGCACTGAACTGTATCTAAACTGAAAGACGCATTAAAATTGATACTGTGAGATCAAAAACATGACTGTGTACAGATTACTTTCACTTCGTATATAGACTGGTAGCTGATGGTGCGTGTTATCTTAAGTGCTTAAGACGTTAACAGTTTCGTCGTATAGCAAAAGACTACTTATAATACAGATTTTAATTGTGATTTCTTAATTACTTTATTATATTAGTTTAGCTGACGGATATGTATGATTTTCTCCTATCATGCTCCAATAAGTATAACAGGTTTGTTTGTAAACCGTAAAATCCTTATCAATACGCAGATTACAGCACGTTATAACAGATAATATTTACAAATTTCAATTTAACCATATTGGGAATGCAACACTGTGCAATTCTAAAGTTTTCTGCTAAAAATAAATATTAAGCTTGGTTTGCTTACATTGGTTATATTTCGTGAAGAACTGGTAACACTAGCAAAACTAAACGTGTTACTAGTTTGCCGGTCATGTGATTTCTGATAAGAAAGAATAGTGTGAACATCTATCGACAATTTTAAACCATTATTATCAAGACTATGTAACTGTTACTTTTGCGAATACAAAGATATTTGTATTAACCTATTTTATAATATATTGCCAAATTTGAGCATTTACATTGTATTGCCTTTTTGTAAACGTTTCCAAACCAATTTGCAGTGAAAAAATATCACTTTAGTACAGTCACTCTGTATATAAAGTTACTGAGTTATATGAAGCCATCAATTAAGTGCTAACAATAAAGGACGACTTTAAGACGAAAAGATACTTCCAACTTTATGAGCGCTCTCTCTCTTTCCTTTACAACATAACGTTGCATTTATATAGATAGTTTTCAGAAACACTTTTCTTTCGGCAAAAATGTGGATTCCTTCGACTCCCTCTATCATGTGGCAAAAGTATCATAGTTTTAATTGAATTTAAAAATTAAAATGGCAGGCAATGAAGAAAACCATGTAGTCAAAGTGATGTATTATAGCTATTCAATGACTGATACTGAAAGAAACAGACATATAAGGTAACTGTATTAAAATTCGATACTTTTACTAGTATAAAACTGCATACATTAAAGCATTAATAAAGCCAGAAAAGTAACTTATAATGACATTTATTTATGTGACCGTCTTGTTTTAAGGATGCCAGGGTTTAAATAATCACTTATTGAAATCTGTATTTCAGTTTTTTTTATTTCACGTACGGAAATGAGTTAATTAGAATTAGTACATGAAAATACATATTACTGTTAGATTTATGCTGTATTATAACATAAAGCCTTAGCCGGCAAATTGCAATTTTTCATATGTACTAACACGCTATCGACACCATTTTTCTTTACAGCGTGCCTTGAAGAAACATTTCCTCACTCAGGCATATTGGTAATAATAATACAAGTAATTTACTAATTTCCTGGGAACTTATTTTTTAACTCCTCCCCACAGATTACAACTTTGGTTGATCGATCATTTGACAATTGATAATTTCAGTAACCAATGAGGGTGGTATATCCTACAGTATTTTTCCATTGGACACGACCAGCAAACTCTGAGAGCCTTCTGCGACTTTGGATCAGCTCATTTTCTTTCTGCAGGAGGGGTGACAGTTGTGATGGTAAGAATGAAACTGCCAATGCAGGTACATTTCAGGTTACTGTTATACTAACGATTTGATTATTAATTAAAAACTTCAGACATAGCATCATTGATAAAATGGTCAGAATAAGAAGTGTAAAAAGTGCACAGTAAGTTCAGAATTATCCAAGTGAATGCATCAACGTTAAAGCTTGAAACAGTTATAGGAAATTCCAAAATTTAAATTACACTCCAGAACAGCAAGAAAACATAAATAGTTGATTTAGGTTTGAAAAATTGTAAATGTAAAATGTACACCTCAATTAGAATACATTAACAACATATGAATGATATAATTGTATTATAATAATGATATCTAAGATACTGAACTTTAGACTTACGTATCGGCCCATGTCTTTTCAAGCGAGTGGAGAAATGGATAACTACTCACCAAAATATGTATCACAGGCTGTCAGCATATTCTTAACGCATCTTCGCACAGCTAAATGAGTATATTATAACACGCATTATACGACGTCTGTAAGTACTGTCAATTCTTGTACTGTAGACCATCTGTCCCTTCTCTCTGCGAATATTACACCGAAGTCAATGAAATAAGAGCATAATCGTGTGTATTTATTAAATGCAGATGATATTTTGGTTTGCAGGAGGGCGCGCGCATACTCATACTCGGTAAAATCATTGAACACTACTCTCTCTCTCTCTCTCTCTCTCTCTCTCTAGCTCTCTCTCTACATCGTCCAGGCTCACTCTCGTCCCTCCCTCCTCCTGTCCCCCCCTTTCTGCATGAGCCAGTTGATACAGCCCAGTTTCATTGTGTACGACGCGACCTGTTATGGCCACCACTACTTCCGGGTTCCCGCATTCTGGTCCAAATCCACATCTCTGCGTCAGTTCAACACACACACATTGTACACACACTGGAGCTAGCAGCTAGCAGCATCGATCGTGGCTCCTTTAAGACAAACTCAGCCACAAATAACACCCCACCTCCTCTTGATTACATTTAGAGTCTATTGCATAGAAAAATCTGCTCAAGATCCGAGGCTGATGAAAGGAAAATTGAAAGCTAGATTTTTTCTTTGTGCATTTTGACTATTAACAGTTTAAGGTATCCAGACCTGTGGAAACATTCGGTGGATCATCATTCATTCACTACCTTGACAAGCTCGCCTTTGATTGACAGCTGGAGTGGCAAAAAGCCATGAGACTTGCTAGTTTTGTTTGAGGGGCACTTTTACTGATTTGGGGAAGAAGATTTGTTCTTTCCCTATTGCTGTTCTGGGAAAAGGAGAAGACGGAGCAATTTAATAATTTGTATGAGTTTTTACCTTAACCTGAATCTGACTTAAAAATCTGGACCGGTCGTCCGATTAAAAGGGATCGTACAGGATTAAAAATAGTATTTGGAGTTTGCGAGTTTATTTCTCTTCACGCTGGCCTCCTAGGAGATACATTAGAAGTTGTAGGAAGAAGAAGGAGTGAGGCAGGCCGATGGCGCAAAGGGTACGTATATTAAACTATCTAAAACAGGATAAATTCTTGAAGTAGTTAAAGTCACAGTTTATTGACATTCCAGCACATGACAACAGTGGCATTTTACAGAAAGTTATTTAAGAGTTTTAGAACACAGTTTGACTCTCAATGGACCGAAAAGATCATAACAAATGTACTATATTTGCATATATATTTTTTAGAAGTTTAGAGGCCCTGTACACGTCATGTGACCATTTAATACAGTCGTTTGTTTAGATTTATTTAAATACCTGAACACCACAGTTTCCACCAGACTTACATGTCTAGTGGAGATTTATATCTAAATTTAAACTTCGAGTCCTTGTTAACGTACACCTATCAAGAAATTGGACGATATCACGTTTAAAATGTAACTATGTTTAATGTTTTAAAATTGATGACATGTTAATTCTAGTGATTGCAGACCTTAACATACAAACACGCACCTAAGAAGCTACTAGGGCACATTCGGGATTTTGGATAGAAACATTACTATATCCTAATTGTACTGAATAATGAACTTAATCCCGCAGTTCTTATTACCTAACAAATACCCAGATCTCAAAAGTATGTATTATTACCAAATAAATTTCGGCTTGATTAAGAAAGTGCATTTAGTATATACATACCTAACATTGTAAAAAATATTTGTCATTATTGCTTAAACACTTAGAATTAGAATATTTTTTAAATTGTTTTATGTTTGGTAGATTGACATATTCAGTACAATCCCAAGTTACTTTTATATAATAAGGATATATAAAGGGTAATGTAACTTTTCCAATTAAATAAGTGATCAAGTCTATATTACCTGTTTAATTTTAAACAATTTTGCAAAAACCAACAGTACACTCTCATATGGTGTGCATAATGTTTTTCATTAACGGCCAAGGGAAGATTCACTTGACTGGGGTCAGCTAATTAAAACATTTCCATAGGCTACCACTTAACAACATATCATATATTACAGAATATTGTTCACATCCAGTTTGATTTAATTAACATGCTTTAAACAAAAATAACTACTGATTTTTTCCATTTTTATTTTGTAATTGTTGGCCTGTTTAGTCTGTGTATAGATAAAAGTACTCTTACAGAGATCAAACTGCACTGTTGCATTTTGTAAATATAACTAGTTAATAAAATGATGAAATATAAAATTTACTGCAAAAAATTCCGATTGCTGGCAACTTCCTGACGTGGCTTTAATGTAACTATGTTATGTACCTTCATTTGTAGTCTACTGCTGAGCCTTCGATTAAAAATGTTATTGAAAAGATTTTTCTTTATCTTCCCAAACATTCTAATTGATTGCGTTTTTTGTTATACAGTACGACGATTTAGCCCATTATGGTGGGATGGACGGAGTAGGAATCCCGACCACCATGTATGGGGACCCCCATGCCAGGACTATGCAGCCTGTCCACCACCTGAATCACGCTCCTCAGCTGCATGCTCACCAGTACCCGCACACAGCCCACACCAACGCTATGCCTCCCAGTATGGGATCCTCTGTCAACGACGCTTTAAAAAGAGATAAAGATGCCATTTACGGGTAGGTGTAGCTGTCATCTGTTTTAATATTTTATTAGTATGGATGTACAGTGCTTATGTTATTTATTATATTTCATGCAACTGCCGTAAAACTGTTTGGTAATGGACAAAAAAGTGTACCATAACTTTGCAGAAACATTTTAGAGGTAAAAAAAAAGCTGCCGACAGAATCTTATAGTTACAAAAAGAACGAGACCGTGTTTTTATGATTCTAGGCTTTATTGCTATTGAACAAAACAGTTTTGAAGTGGGGAAACAAGTTCTGATATCTTGAAATTTCGGCTAAAGTTTTTTCAGTCATGTGATTTAGACGTTCGATCATATTAGCATGAACTCTACGACAAAATATGAAAAAAATGACAATACTCTTTAACTAGTTTACATTTGTATTACTACCACGACGACTACTACTGAAGTTATTCACATCAGCCACTACTTTTCAATGGTATGTCCTTTCTGTTTGCAAGACTCCTGTTCAAGGAGTGAATCATCTTGCTTTTAGACAGTTTAAACACAGGAATTTTATTTTTGTTTTCCATGTTCAATACAGTTTGGAAGTAACTTGCTCATCATTATATTTTAAAATAGGTTGTGTTTTAATGCACAGTTAATAGTTAAAGACAGCGTGTAATAAATCCTACGTTCTAAATTAGTTACTGCATGATTGTGTTGATAAGAACAATTACAATATTGATAGGAATACCAGTGGACGCATCAACCCCAAACGTTACAGTATAGCAAATCGGTCTTAAATGTCATAAAGAACAAATTATGGCTATTTTGTTGCATTTGCATTGAGTATTCTTGTTTTTGTGTATTCCTTTTGCTACTAACATATACTTTGTTTTAAAAAATTAAATATATTCTAAATCATTTTATATTATGACCAGATTATTCAATAGGTTTTTATTTGCTATTGGTTTATAGTATTTCTATGAGAAAAATTCTTAAATATTTCCGTTCATGAATAGATCAAATGTTATCTTTCGGTTCCCTCGTACACGCTTTCAAGCACAGTAAAAGTGAAAGATTTCTGTTACCGATTAGAGGTTTCTCATAAACATTTTATTTTACATATTAAGCCATCCCACGAAACCACTTTGTCTATTGTTGTATTGTGAGAGTGACCTTAAATGTAAATAGGCTCGCAGAATATGACTTTAAAATGGGCTATGAGAAGAGTAGAAGCAGACAGAGGGCTAAAGATTGAATAAACTTTTTCTGCTTTATGTCCCCATTATGCAAGGACTTCTAACAAATGAAAACTTGGACTATGAATGCAGACTGAAATTGTTTTACCTCTGAGCCTTTTTATAGAATGCAGTTAAAACTTACATACTTTTTCACTTTTAAATGTTTGTATTTATTTAAAGATCTTGGTAAAATTGAGCGATGTAAAGTTTTGTTACTTTGCTCATTTTTATATCTAAATTTGCCATTTAGAATGGTTGATAGCCGCTGTATTTTTTTTTTTCCTAGGCATCCATTATTTCCCCTTTTAGCACTGATTTTTGAGAAATGTGAATTAGCGACTTGCACTCCCAGGGAACCCGGGGTAGCAGGCGGTGATGTCTGCTCCTCAGAGTCATTCAATGAAGACATAGCCGTATTCGCAAAACAGGTTAGGAAAGTTATTTTTTCTTTGGAATTCATTGGACTACCTAAACAACAAATTATCTGATATTAAATGTAAGTTTTTTAAGCTTCTTTAATTCTCGATGATCTAATATGAAATCATTTCCTTACTTTAGATCCGGGCAGAAAAACCTTTGTTTTCTTCAAACCCGGAGCTGGATAACTTGGTAAGAAGACAGTTGTTATTTGAGTTGTGCTGTTGTAATCCAAGAGAAAGCCGTCTGTAGCGTGTTCGAAATAGTAACCTTTTACCTCATTTATGTATAATTTTGAGATATGCCTATTTAAGACGAATATATGTCTTTAACCGTTAGTATGCTGATTTCCAGTGCTAATCGTTACTAGCTTTATTAAATTTCTTGTGCAAATTCATTCACAAGCAAGATCAAATCCTTTAATTTAGAAGGTGTTGTACATGACTCAATGAAATGTACTTCTTTCTGTACAATTTAGCAATTTTGAAAAATCTTAACGTCTATACTTCAATTAACTTTACAAACTGCTCCCTGAAAGTGCTGCTACCTTACTTATAACCGAAATCAAATGACCCTGTTCATGAACTACTAGCCTACTGATCATTATTAACTTTCTTTATAGATGATCCAGGCGATTCAAGTATTAAGATTTCATCTTCTGGAGCTAGAAAAGGTATTTAAGCCACTCTCTTGTCTTACAGCTTGATGATACAGTTCAAGCCTATGGGCTGCATTAGCATAAATGTCTTTCTTTCTGGTCCTTTGTAATTAGTGTCAAAACCAATCTTGGCTCCCATTTCTCTTCGCAGTTTAATTACAATTTTACTCTAGTAAAAAACAGAATCAGAGACGCCCCTGTAATGTGCACATTTAATCCATTTTATTGGATTTCTTTTTTTTTATTCTGATGCAAAAAAAAGTTAGAATGGTAAGGTTAATATCAACTAAAAAGCAAAAAAAAAAAAAAAAAGATTACTTTGTGATATATTCCGAACTATATTCATCCATCCATTATACGTATAGTATAGTAGTGCATGGTAGAACTTGGTTTCCATCTACAGATCAGTTTAAATATTTATTCAATAGAATACCTATACGCTATTTTTATGTGAAGGTATATTCAAACATAATTTAAAAACATTGGTTTTTATTATTTTGTGGCATCACTATGACAGATTGTTTCTTTTTGTGAGTACCACATTTGAGGTTTGAATCCCCTGTCTTTTATTTTGGAGGTGGGTAATTTGGCATGGGAACAGAAAATCGAGTCACAGCGTTGTTACGGTGTAGATAAATTGTTTCACTCTTTCATTGAATGCTTCAAGCTGCTTTGATTGTTAGTCTGAATCTCATGTATATATATAATAAGGGGTGCATAAGTAGGTTTACAGTTGGAAGTACACGAAACACATAGTTTATTCTTGTTTTGTTATTTATTTGTATTATTTGTCTTCTTGTTTATGTTCTTCTTCTTAGTATTATTGATATTAACAAGCAGTCTACAAGAATGTGTAAATAATGAAGGCCGGCAATATGGGCATTAAGAGATTGTTCCAAAGTGCATTGTGCCATTCTTTTGAGTTAATAAAGTTGATAAAGCTGTTGAGTTAATGAAACTATTGTAATAATCATAAACTGCATGTCTTTTTTCATATGAACACCTGTAAATCTACTTTTGCCCACCCATATATATATATATATATATATATATATATATATATATTCCCTGAAAAGGACGTTGTAATGAAATAACTAGACGAAATTAGGCAGTTTACCTTAAATGTCACTCATGCAGGTCATCTCTCTAATGGCCACAGCCCCGGGAGCAGATGAATTTAGCACGGGTGTTGAATATGTTGTAGCCTGTGAATCGTCTTGTCACTGTCAATTTTCTGCGATATCTCTATTTTGAAAAAAAAAAGAATGTTACTCTAAATTCTTGATGCGTCCACTAGTCTCAGGAGGAAATTATGGAGTGCGTCCACTATACAGGAATTTTCGTGCTGAAAGAAGTCCTGCCTATATAGTTAATCAATTTTATTTAAGACTTGTGTTTTTATTTTTATTTTTTTATTTTATTAGGTACATGAACTGTGTGACAATTTCTGCCATCGATATATTAGCTGTTTAAAAGGAAAAATGCCAATTGATTTGGTAATAGATGACAGAGAAGGTGGATCGAAATCAGATACGGAAGAGATCACAAGATCTTCAGGAAATCTTGATCAGGTATATATCATTTTTTGTTTTATATGTATCTTTTATATATGCTATAGGTTGTTTTTAAATATTGAAATTATACATGGCTGTATACAATTAAGAATAATTTAAAGCTCGAAAGAAAAATCAAACATTTCTGACACTATTTAACGTGCCAACCGTTCTAAATGTTTTTGTCTTTCTAATGACCTATTTATATTTTATGTTTATATATACATCTATTTATATTTTTATACCAAAGTGAGTTTGTTAATAATGATTTAATTGTAGGTGTGATGAGCGTTATCGATTTGTCCTCGCGTTGCCGGGGTTGCTTCCGATACCCTGTTGATTTGTTATATCCAACCCTGTTAAGTCGGTTCGAAAAATAATGGACAGATATTTTTGTTTCATGAAGTGTGGAAGTTTAATGGTTGTACTCTTATTATGCAAACGTGCTGCATGTATACCCAAAGTTAGTTATAGAAGGAGCTGAATGTTTAAAGACAAGCGAAACCAATTTCATTATTATTAAATCTCTTTCAGTTTATTCTACTACTTTATTATCATGTAGGTCGTTTAGCCTTGTGCACAAATTTCTCACGGTGGTCGTGGTTTCCTCTGAAATTTGTTATTTTGGCATTTTCAAATATACATATAAAATCCTTAAAGTGGTAAAATTATATTTAAACCTAAATAATATAAATATTTTTCTGTGGTGATGTAGTCAGTCAGTGTAGCAATTGTAAAAGCAAGGTTCACGCATCAAATCTATACATCCAACCTAACGTTCAACCTAACGTTTAACACTAGATAGATAGATAGACAGACAAACAGACAATTTGCTGCTGCTATTTTTGTGTAATTAACATTTCCTAGATAGGCTTTAATCATATTAGCCAAATAGGTATCTGAAATTAGTTATAAAAGTAGAGTTACCCACTTATTTAGAAAATAATGATGTGATTTGTTTTTATATAAACACTGGGATATTTTCAACTACAGCAGTATACATACTTGTGAACAGCTTATAAAAATCACAGAAAGAAAAAAATTAAGAACTGTATGCCGAAGGTATACAACTGACTAAACTGGAAATGATTAGCAGACATTTTGAACACTTTGCAGCAGTTATGTACACATAGCTAACTATCTAAACAAATGACAAGGCTGGAGGGCATGGTTGTAATACTATTTTAATTGACTTTAAAATGAGAATACATTTGTTAATTTACTAAAACAGGGCACATCTGTATGATTAAACTTCCAAGGGACATTGCATATTTACGTAAGCATAACTCATATTTTCATTATTGTAAAAGGATCAGTATATAACACAGAGCAAGAAAAAACATTGCTGTTAGTGATTTGATAATATGATGTAGCACCCTAGGTGCAAAAGAGTGATAAAGTCTTAGGGAAATTATATAAATATCATTTAATAACTATGAATAGTCAATATATATATAGTAATTGTTAACATACTGCATGGAAGCAAATATAAACAAAATATGTATTATACTACATTTTTGTTTCCATAATAATTCTAGTAATTAAATAATAAACAAGAATTGTGCATAATGTGTATGCTTTTTATTTCCCTATTTATTTTTAATATTTGACTTTGGGGCTAAAGATGAACTGGACTGAAAATATTTTTTGTATCTTGTGTTTAACGATATCAAAAATGAGGCTCATTTATCTAGATTGCAGTTGCTTTCCTAATCTGTGAGTAAAATTATTTGTGTACATGCTTATGCATCCAAATATACATAGTTTTTGCATTAAAATTGATTTACATATTTGTTTCTTGTTTAAACGTTGATATAAAGGATCAGCAGTTTCAGCTTTGTGCAGTTACAGTAAATTAATAAAAGAGGGAGAGCACAGATTTACGGTGAAAGGGTCAGTTCTTTAACATTTGTTTGTGAATGTGGCCCAGCTTGTTTGAAATAATGCTATGTACCGCAGGCTGTGCTGATACAGTAAGTACAGATCCCCTGCAGGTATTGTGGGGGCCATAGTGATTGGATATCTTTTTAACCATTTTTTTCAAAGAACAGTGACTATTAGATCCAGATGATTTTAAGAGGGTAATGTGACAGATTACTTGTGCATCTGTTGACTTAATGAAAATGTAATTATTACACTTTTGATATGTGCAACATCAGAAATAATGGAGAATGGTTTTCAAGTTCAGAAAAAACAGAATATAATTTTACAGTTAGGCATTTTAATGAGGATGAACATGAAAGTTTTTTTTTTTTTACAATTTTTATATTGTTTATTTTGGCAGACAAGTCTTAGTCTCTCATTTATTAAGCAGTATGTCACTGAAATAAACAATAGACATGTTTTTCTCCGTACAAACAAAATAAAAATGTGTCTTAAATGTGGTGTTTAAACATATTGTAACATTCTGAAGCCCATTTTATCCAAATCAGGGGTAGAGTTAAGATAGTGAAGTCTATCTTAGCTGTAAGGTTGGAAGCAACTCTGGATTTATGGACTCTATTACAGGGCCTCCTCATACCCACCCATGCTCAAACAGTGGGAAATTGAAAAGAACAATCAACTGATAGTTGCAAAATTTTAATTGACATTTCAAGCAAAAGGTGGCCTTCAGAACAAACTGCTGTTTTCCTTCTCTATTATCCTAGTTTTAAGTCCTGGACTAAACACTGTCTATATTAAGTTTTCATGCTTTTATCAAAAACATTCAGATTATGTTAACTTGTCACTCTAAATGAACTTAAGACTGGGGAAGTGTTTGTTATTTGGTGAATAGCTTTCTGGGTTGGTTCCTGCCATGTGTCCAGCTGGAATAGTCTGTGCATCATCACTCCTTCCGCATGTGTTGCACAAAGTGCATTCACAAAGTAGAGAAATATTTAAATGGAAATTAAATCAAAGGATGCAAAATTTGTAAAGTGAGCACATATATTTTAGTCTAGTCATAAGACACAATTCCACTTATAAACCTGTGAGCTATACCCAAGTTAAAAATGTAGTTCATATAAACTATAACACAGAAAGACATAATGAGTAATAACCATGAAATGGAATAAGCGTTCAAAAAATGGAAGGGTAGATGGATGGAAAATTAACAAATGCTTGCAAAATTAATAAAGAGATAACTTAGAATGAATAACAACTTCAATAAATAATTAGCCACTAATTTCTGCCTACACAGAGTTATTTTGGATTTCAATCAATAATAAGCTTGTGTAGAACAAGTCTTTTATCTTTTAACATAATTAAACATAATGAAAATACAAAGCTTGTATCCTAATGACTATTCAGATAATTGTTGTAAATGATTCTTTCAGAATTTGACTTCACTTAGCTACTCTTTTTCTGACTTTGACCTTGATTGGGCTTACATATGACTTGAATGTAGATGACAATACTGAATATATTTTCAGCCAAATAATCCACTCAGTTCAGGACATATGAATAATGACTTGGACCAATACCAAAATATTTCAAATTTTAGTCATACTGTGTTATAACAAGTAATCGAAGAGACTGTAGTGCATATTCCTGCTTGAATTTCTAATTAATTTATGTCATAGAGACTGTGAAATTATGATTGTTTTGCATAGTATAGTTTTCAAGGTCACACATCTACCAGAACTTTCAGCAAGATTGTTTCAGGTTGCTTCCGTAAAATTAAAAGGTGATAAATGTAAAATTTTGAACTTTAAAAGACATTTGAGCATAGAAACAACCATACTGTGCCGTCATTGCTGTATGTAGGTTCCTTTCTTCCTTGCAGCAATAAACCTAAAATGTAAACATATCTCTAGATGCATAACTTCAAGGCTGAAAACAAATGTAAATGTATTAAAAATGCATTTTATTAAGTGTATTGCTTGCTCTTTATCATGGCTTGTTATTATGCTGAAAATATTATAAATAAAGTCACTTTGGGGTAGTGGTTAATGCTGCTTCCTTAGAGTTCCAAGAGACTTGATTTAAATCCTGACCCCATCACAGTTTGCATAGAGTGCGTATAGTATCCCTATATCTGCTTGGCTTTTCCATCAGGCTATAAACTGGCATATTATTCCGGAATATGGGTTGTTAATCTGAATATGACTGTGACCTGCATTGGGTGTGACAGCTTGTTCAAAACAGATTTCTGTCCTGCGCCTACTCTTCTGTGACTTTTTAATTAACTAAGCAGACTTGAAAATATGTGGTTAAATGCATAATCAATTCATTGATTGAAAATTATAAATGCATGTTTATCCCTGAAGATTATTTATACGATATGCAGCATAGACTCAATGTAAACATGTCAGAGTTAATATTTTTTTGCATTTCACTGATAACTTTTTTTTAACCTAATGCAAAAATCAGAAACTATTCAAATGCTGTGTTTAGACTTAATGCATACTGCATTTGACTATTAAGTTCCCATTCTCTAAAGCCCTAAATTCATGTTGAGTTGAAAGAATGTGAGAATCTGGATTTGTATATTTATTTGCAAGATTTGTTGTTTCTTATAAGCAGAGGTTTAAATGTTTTTTTAATATGAACAAAATTTAATTTTGGTAAGAGATTGAAATGGTATGCATACACAACATCTTTTTCAATGTTCTTGCTAAAATTAGTCAGGAGCATATGTACATATATTTTTTCTGAAAACAATAAAAAGTATTTTAAAAATATTCAGTAGCAGACTGAACCATAGTTTTTTAATCATTATAAAAGACATATCACATACACTCTGATATTATTCCTCTCAGTTAACATATGTTGCCTGGTTTGTGAAAATATACTAACATATTGTTAAAATTTTGCCAGCTTGGTTTTTAGATCAGGTGGTACAGTATATTGTCATAATACAGCACCTGAGCTCTTGATTCATATCCATATTTCTGCATGAAACCTCTCCAGATAAAGCTACTAATATAAACATTCCAAAGAAAATGCAATATAGGTTTATTAGATGACTCCAAGTTGGTATAGTGTATTTTTTTTTACTATTTATTAAGCAGACAGAATCAAAGAAAACCAAAGTTGTTTGAGAGTTGATATAATCAGTACTGCTAAAGACATTCAGAAGGAGAGCAATTGGGCTAAGCAGCCCCAAGATACTATATAAAAAAGTGTGTCTTCAACAGGTGCTGAATATTAGTAGACTAAGAGCAGTTGGGATAGTCCTATGGAATATTGGGTGAATGGAGAGGCAGTAAACAGAGAGACTAGTGCAAAATGATGACCTCTTTTTGGGATATACAGATAAGTAAATCATGACCTCTTTTTTAGATATACAGATGAGTAGTTAACTGCAAATATTTTTTGTGTAGTGCTCTTCATTGAGTACAGACTCAGAGCATTCAATTAATTTTAGACACAGTAAATAGAGCAAATTACAATATGATTAACATAAAGTTATGAAAATATAAGTCCATTATCAATACTGTATTATTAAGACATAGTCAGTTGGCAATGTAGGAGAGGTAAACAAAAACTGCAGTCAACATATTTTTTGTGGAAAATACACCTTTGGGGTGTTCATAGTTGGATGTAAAACAATAAAATTATAGTTAAAGTCAGGCAAAGATACAGTTTGGTGGTCTGCCTAAACTTTCCTGGACATTCTGAAATAAAGTACTGTTTTGCAATCTAATAAGAAGAATACATCCTTGCATTCTTGGATTCCCATGGTCACACTATATTTGTTGTCACTTCCCATGATTAGGAGTAGTAAGTCAGATTGGCAAGTGAATGTTTTTGTATGATTGACTGGTGTCTAGGGTTGGTTCCCACCTTAAAAAATATGATCCAAATCTATGAATATGCATCTACATTGATTTGATGCAGCAGTAAATTAATTTCTGAAAATTCACTCAATAAAATCAATTTTATTAGAGCAACACAAGATAGGCAATATTTTTAAATATTAAGTTTAAGAGTCTTTGCTAATGGTTATCATTTGGATTTTATGTGTAAAAACCTGACTTCTCTTCTTGAATCTATTTAAAATTATAATACCATGACAAATCTATCTATCTATCTATCTATCTATCTATCTATCTATCTATCTATCTATCTATCTATCTATCTATCTATCTATCTATCTATCTATCTGCCCACCCACCTGTTTGAAATGAAAAGAAATATACTCATATAAAGGAATAAATAGTTGCCTTCTTACATCCTTTTAGATTTACCTAGGTCCAATTGCTGCATATTTCTTGACAAATGTCAATGTCATGCCTCTATCATTATATGATAAAAATATTGCCGATTGTTATATGCTAGATTTGAATATATTGAGCATTAATATGATATTGAACAATCAAAATATATACAAAAATATAAACAAGTACCACAATTTATAGCTCTCTGGGTAAATTTTTGTTTTTAATTTTTCTTGACCTCTCAAACATTCTAAATTGCTCAACATAACTGAATTGAGAAAAGATTAACCACTTTTAACAACAGGCAGCATTAAACGTTTGTGAATGGCAGTAAATTTATACTACCAAATTAAAATATAAACATAAAGTAAAGGCAAGATTATTTTATTTTATAAGGCCAGATAACATGAGGTGAATGGATGAAAATTGTACTTTTGGTAAATTAGTAAGTTCATGAAGTACAGTATTGTAAAAGTCCACTTTTTCTGTGCATTGCATTGGAATGTAAATATTCTGACACATAAGCATTTGTCTTTCTGGTTTTGAATGGCATTGTGCTGCTTGCATGATTAGATTTAGTTTTATCTTTCTGGTTGGAGCTAAATATATCTTAACTTTGCATCTGAACCAATTCCTACTTCTGATGTAAAACTAGGCATATAATAGTCTTTTAAAATCTATACTTGAGCGGAGAATAATTATAATACAATAAGATACTTAATGTTTCAAAAGCTCCCTACAAAAGTGTCAAAGTGAATTCTTTCCTGATATACAACAGAAATACAGCACACTTTAGAGGCATATGTTTAAATTTAGAGATCATTTAGGACTGGGGACATGCACAGTTTTTTTTTCATTTAGACATGTTATAGCAGGTTTTCTGGTTTTATGAATTCTTGCAAAATATGTTTAAGTTTTTCTCTTTAAGGCACTTTTATATATCACTTGCACATTATTTTCTTACATTTTTAAAATGTAGTGTAGAAAAATGTTGTCTTTCTGTTTCTCACAGAATAATAACTGATGTACAGGGCAACCCTACTAATAAATCTTGATTGTTGTCTGTGAGAGATTTGGTACATTTTTGCTAACAGATTAAGCTGATCAACACATGTTTATTGGCATGATGTAAAGTTAAAAAAATAACATTGCACAATATCAGATTACTTTTATTTTATATAATTAACTCAAGAACCCAACATTTTTTGCATGAGTGGCTGTATAATATGGGGATAGCTGTGAGAAAAAGAAAACTCAGCATCTAAGACCCAGGACAATGAAAATGCAATGAATTGGAATGCCTCACAGATCATAGTGGAATCAGAATTTCCAGCAAGGAAAATCTTTTCATGGTGAATTAAGTGGTGGAGGAAGAAAATGGTGTTCATAAAAAAGGTAGACGCAGATCACAAATGCTAGGCTCACAGCTCAGCACTGAAGATTTAAGTCTCTTAGATAAAGCAATGCAGAATAGAATGTGGAAAATTGAATTTACTAAACAATTAGGCACTGAATTAATCTACATCCTGCACTGTTGAATAAAGGGAATTGGGGGTGGAGTATATGATAAAGCCAAATGAATCAGAGTTACCGCATTTTATGTAAGTAACATATACTGACAGTGTTGCTGTGGTAAAGAACACTATTTTATTTATATTTTATTAAAATTATTATTATTATTAGAAGAAGTAGTGGAGGTAATATTAGAATAATTATTTATTCTATTAGCATTTTAAAAGCAGTCAGCAGCTATGCAGCATTCACAGTACTGTTACAGAGTCTGTTGTTCCTTTTGAAATAATACTATCTGTATGTTTTCTATTAATTACAAATTAGATCACCGATCATCAAGAGCAGTGATGAGCATTATAAATAGAGTGAGTATGCCCTGGAGATGTCACTCCAAGGGTCTGATGTATCCTGGAACTCCCAAGGGCTCCGGCATCCTCCCACATGCTTTGCTGGTCTTTTGTTCAATTACAGTTAATGCAATAGTTTGCCATTTTCTCCTTCTAATTATATTTTCAAGTGGGATTTGTAGCACATAGAAAAACATCCTTTTACATGTTGAGGCACCAGGGCTTTGTGCCTGGTATTGTATATCCCTTGGGTGCTTTTCCATTCTTTTTTGCAGTGCTCTGAATAAACAAGTTCCCCCATTTTTAAAGCTGCAGTTGTAGAAATGGGCTATTAAGACTTAAACTGTAGCATTCTAAGCATGTGTTGCAGATTACCTTTACAACAGTCTTTGTTTGTTCATTTATTTATTATCGAAGAATGGTTTTGCAAAGTTATCCATTTAATAATAATATATGTATATAGCGTAAGACATATATAAATAAGTATATTATTACAAAATGAGTAAATTATTTTGCCATGTGATGTATATTAAAGAAAAAAAAAATCCTCTAGTGACATTATTGAAAAAAACATGTTCTTCTGCAATTCTGTAAACATTAGGGGTGTATGATTTATTTTTAACATCATTGCTTTTTGAAAGATGAAAATAGCCCTAAAGAAGCAAGGCTATCAAAAAGATTTTTTTAATGTAAAATGTTGATGAGTCTAAAATGTCCAAAGCCTTACCAAGAAAAAACAATAAAAAAACTTTTTTGTTCAAACATTTATTTTTTTTTTAATTTTAAAACTAATTAAACGCTATTGTTATAAAGCTGCACAGTTACAAGAGGGCAGTTCATAGAATTGCTCTTTCTATATTTTAATTTCCAGCCGTTTTCTTTCCCTTCACATGTTACTTTCCAATGCACCCAGTGATAAGAAGCAACATCTGTTTTCTGTTCAATAGTACAAGGAGGCTCTGCATGAGGCTGAGTGTACACAACCCTATGTGAGCTCATTGTTATTCTCACTTCTTTTTATTCCAATGTCTGGTCCATTTGCCACATACCATCCGGCAAACAGCTGACACATACTGGCCATTATGAGCCTAAGCTTAATTGTGAAAGAGGGTGTTTTTTTAAACCTCATTCTTAGTTGCTTTCCATTATGATTTGAGGCCTATATAAACTAGAGCCCTGGAAGACTGTTTCTTGCATAATGCTCCCATGGAGCGGTTCTGTAAACTGGAAGGTTTTCTGATACTAAACACATACTTGGATTCAAACATCTATCAATTTTTATTTGGAAGCTTTTAGTTTTTTCTACCTGCTGAAAATGTCTTCTTATTTTCTGGTAATATTGTACTTTTTCCTCTCCAAGTGTCTCTTTCAAATTCTATTAGTATATGAACCTAAGTAGAATAAAAGTCTTCTACCACAAACTTGGAACCTAGTGTGGAAGGTGTTACTTATTTCTTTTTTCTTATTTTCTCACTTCTTTCTTTTCACTACAGTTAGCTAATTATTTTCAGTAATTCTTTTAAGCAAGTTCATTCTTAGAGATCTTTTTTTTTTCTAAAAAAATATATAATGCTTTTTCACCTTCTAATCATGACAGTATACAATTAATGGAAAGAAAAAAATAAATAAAGGCATAATTATATCTCAAGATAATTATTCTGTTGAAATATGATGCCATTAAAAGTTAAACATATTAACAATATTATATAGCTTTAGCAAAGTAAAAGTATGTTTTTGTTAAATACACAATTTATTCACTTTTCCTCATCACACTTTAAAAGATGTATGTTGATTGAACAATTTCTTTCTGTCCCTACAGACTTCATGGAACAGAGATCATGATGACACAGCATCAACACATTCAGGTGGGACGCCAGGACCCTCCAGTGGGGGACATACATCACACAGTGGGGACAACAGTAGTGATCAAGGTAAGGAAATCTGTTTCTGTTTGCATTCAGATGAAGAAAGAAACAGTATGTGTGTTTCTGTCTTCATAGTTACTGAATATTTGTATTTAAAGCCATATAAAACATTTTTTACATTTTATAAAGTTAGTTTGTAGAAATAAAAAGATTTAAGGGAATTAGATAATTCAGGAATATTGGGATAATAAAGTTTATCTTTGCAGTCTTATAGACTGTACCTTGTATGGTACTGCTATTGTATGTGCTGTCTTATAAAACAGAGAAATTATTTTGAAATGTTTTGTCTGAAATAGTATTTATGAACATATATGACTGGCTTTAAGTCTTACTTTTGTAGATCCAGAAAAAGTTAAAGTTTGTTCTTGTTTCATGGTTTTATATTTTTGAAAGTGTGCCTACTGTATTGTTCACTGCACTGTAGATTTTTGACTAGGGTAGATGGATTTGCTCTCTGTCTGCACTTTTATTTGTAGCGTTGTTTGATGTTAAGGGTGTCCTAAGGTTGCCCGTCCCAACTATGACATATTATTTACCTTTTTCACTTTGTAAGTATATAAATTAACAAATACACATTTCTCATTTACTTGAATTAAGAGATACAAAATCTATTTATTACAAAGTATTTACAAAACAATAAGTAAGTGTTTTTTTTTTTTTTTAGAAATCTTCAAGTAATCAGAGTTAATGTAAATTTAAATTACTGATGCTAAATTTAGGATAATATTCAATTATTCAGCCTGTAGTCAAAATATGTAACATAAGAAAATACATGTGACTTCATAATAGCACTGATTTTTCATAGAATTTTATCCACAGTAACAACTGTTTTCTAGCTTATATTAGATCAAGCAAACTGCAGGCGAAAAGCAACTTCATTTATTATTGAAGGGAATCTCAAGGCGGTTGTTTCAGACCTCCACAGCCAGCAGGCAGAGCGGATGAAGAGAAAAAGGACCACATTATTTTACAGATGACTGAGCAACGATTTATATACCAGCACTCCTTTTTACATGAAGGAAAAAGTAATAACAGCAGAGACCCAGGCATTTTGAAATAGTCAGATGACTAATGGGATAGGCAGGGAGAGAACCTCCTGATTGGATGTTTTAATGAGCACATTTTGAGTAGAGTTTAGGCTTCAGTTCCCTTTGACCTTTGCTCTTTATTGACCAAACTGACACTTCATTTTTCAAAAGCTTGCAATTATATTCAGCTTTTATGTTTACTGTCTGTGCACAATAAACTTATTTCTTCCTATGTGTAACTTATTGGCAGTCTGTTATGGATGAATATATTTATATACCTTACATGTTCATTCTGGCAATTAATATTAGTTACAAAACAAAACTTATATGTTTGTAATATAACAGATGATGAATAAATGATATTTTAAATGTACCTAAGGAAATGAGGTGATAAAAATACACATTTTATAGTCTTTCCAAAGTTATCTTCGAATTGATTGCAGTTGTCCAGAAGCATAAAAAATGTAGTCAGATATTCCATAATTTGCTTAACTTGTCATTTTCATAAACAAGTCAGCACATTGGTGCAGCACTACACACTTAGAGACAAAGGGAATAAGGTTTGATACCCAGTCCTGCCATAGTTTGTGTGCAGTTTGATGTTTAACTATCTCTGCATAAGTTTTTTTCAGAGTTTCTGCATTTCTTTCATATCCTAAAAATATGAATTTGAGATGCATTGCCATCTATAAGAATATATGTGTGTGTGTGTGTGTGCGTGTGCTTGTGTTTGATCCTGAATGTGCCCTGCGATAAACTAGCATTGCATCTATGATTGATTCTTGCTTTGCTGTTTATTGACTCTGTACTGGACTAAACGATTGAAAAAAATTGTTAGCTGATTGGATGGATTTTCTTGAATGGATTTATTATCTGAGATCTTAACCTATTTTCTCTGTTGTTTTTGTATACTTTCTTATTACATCCTGCACTGCTATCTCTACAGCAGCCTGCATACATGTTCTTTGCTGAAAAAATAACATTGTATAAAATGATTTTTCAAATTGTAAATGTTTTTATTACAGTAAGAGCATAAAGTAATGTAATCTACAATAAAACCGAAATGAAACCAAAAATCTTCTTCCAAAAGATATTTACAATGAATTTTCCAAATACCCCTCACTATAGCCCTGCTAAAAGAACTGGTTTCTTTATCAGCTAAATTTATATTCTTCTTTGTATTGCTTCAAAAATATAATTATACATTCGAGATTGTTTAAGACCTTTGATACAGCTTGATGCTGTCATGGTTAGGTCATTCTTTCCTTCCTTGCTTTGTTTATTGTTTCTGCATGAAAAATTAACATCTCTGTGTTTAAACCTCAAGTATTATAGTTTCAGACTGTTCTTTTTTCTGTGTTTTCTATTGATGTATTAATTAATAAGACAGTGATAAATACTATACTTCAGAAACTTTTCTGGTATGTGTACAACAGTGTATATGAAGGTTTTTCTTACAAGTATCAGATAAAAGGCCACAATCAGAACCAAACCTATTATTGTACAATTTACCCTAACCACCCCCCACCTCGAAAGTACCCATGGCTTTTGATGTACACTTTTCTTTCATGCTTCAACTAGGGTAGCATGTCTTGCTCATGTGATACAAAAGTAGCAATAGAAAGAAGTTACTTCTGAATTCCCTGACACTGTCACCACAGAGCTGTCCAGATAAACTGAAAGAACTACATTTAATTAGCTGAAGTTTCTGCAACCCTGACCATTTTGAATGGTTCATATATGCATGCCCTTGTTTAACCAGCCTATTCTCAAGAGTCTCCTTGTGGTATTATGTCTTGAAGCAAACTTTTTGTGAGTAAAGCACTTTACAGGCCAAAAGAAAACAAATCATTATTATGACCATGGTTCTCAAGCCCTCAGCCATTGTAGGACTGTTCAATCTTTTCTTACGCACCGGCTGTGGAAGTGCAGATTAAAGGTAGCTCTTTGTGGAGTGCTGCAAGCAATGTGCAAAAATTATTTCCTATAGGAAAAAGGCAGACATAAAAATGGATGTGAAAATTCTCATAGTCTTTTGTTCTTCAGATTAAAAGGTGTGATTATAAAAATTATCATGACCATTTGAGAACTTTGGTATTGGAACCAAATATAGCAAATGCATCAGGATTTGATTTTTTTTTCCCCCGTTTACATCCATTGAAAATTCTGTGATATACTGTGTTTGTGCTGTGAGAGTCAGAAAAGCATTAGAAGAGCATTAGATATGCATTATGGGATAAATGCAGTTTAACTCATTAGAAATGACTTTGTTATGAGTTGCACACATTATGTAAGTGTATTAATTGACACAGAAAGAAAAATATTTATTTTTTGATATTGAATATGTGTTTGCTTTTTGTTTTACTAAAATGACACATTGCATATGAAAATTGCTTTGTTTCTAAAGTCAATGATCAAACACCTTACAAAGAAACTATAGTTTCAAACAAGCTGGATAAAAATGACTGACCTGCATCTAACATGCTGATGATGTTTTAACCAATTGATCAGTTAGAGTGCTTTTGTCATTAGCCAATATTGACTGATGGTAGTTTGTCACAAGCCGCGAAGGTCAGGCAGACAGTAGAAGCTTCACTATGTCTTCGATTGACCTTTACTGTTGTCATTATCATGTGATTGTTTTCAGTCCAGCATGACCCTCAGCTGAGTTTAAAGAGAGCAGTAATCAACATGAACATGTACTTTTGTATGATGGAGAGCAAACAAGAAAAAAGACCACCAATGTTTAACCAGTATTACTTTCAGCAAGCTTAATTTAACTGGCAATTTATTTTTGTATTTTTCTAAAAGTATTAAAATTTCACTTATACTTCTGAAGTGGTTACTGTTTGCTTTTAAAATATTTTATGTGGTTGATGCATATCTCTGTGCCTGTAATGTACTATGAAGTACTAAACATGTAATATGTAGTTTCACGTTTGATGAATCTATAAACTTAAGATTTCAACTTTTTTTTTTGTTGTAGGATTGTTTTTGCCATGCATATAAAATAAGTAATGGTATTTGCCTTACTTTTGCACATAAATTCTCCTTTATTTTTAAACTGTCTTAATCATAAGAAAGGGACGGATAAAGCATTTGTAGTTTAATTATTGCCTTGACATGAAGTGGAAGGCAGATTAAAAATGCCAGAGGTAGAAGTTTTAAATATTTTATTTTGAGCAAAGCTAAAACTTAGAAGATGGGGAGAGATACAGTTACCTGCTATTTTATTATTAGCTTATTTTGTTTGGGTAAAAATAGATAATATCCATGTAAAATAAGCGTTTGAAGTTAAGACAATATAAAAAGTTGCTGCTGTATTTGCTGTAGCCTTTTTCTGTTGGTGTGAAATAACAATAACAATCTTTTTTTGTTTCATTTAATTTAGTTTAATTTTCATGCGGTGTTACAAAGGATCATAAAAGTCAGTTTGTAAATGGCTTCTGTGTCTAACTAACACTAGTTTATTAATTTGGCTTCCCTATTTGAATGACAAATCAATGATACCATTGTTAAATGTCTACAAATATCTTATTGACATGTAATCTGGATTTAGCAGATTTAAAGCTATTGTCTTGAAATAATAGTGCTATTTTTTCAAATATCAACATTACCTATTATTTAAAAATACATTTCTTTCAAATTGTATTGTGGCCTCTTGTGCTTTTTTCTATTCAGTCTTCAAAGGGAAGTCAAAGACACACACTATAGTTTATAAAGAAAACCTAAAAAAAAATCTTGAAAACACATGAAGGTTGCATCAAGGACACTTAAAGATCATGCGAAAATGGCCTGTTAGATGGTCTGCTTTAAAGTTTCAGTGTGCACAAGTTGATGGAAAATAGGTTAGCTTCCATATCTTGCAATGTTGCTTACTATGTAAATAAGTGTGAGATATACAGACGTGGACAAATTTGTTGGTACCCTTAAAGCTCATTTAAAAAGTGCTGTGTGCCTCCTGAAAATTGATTTGCAATTAGCAAAAGCAATTGTCCCATGTATACATGCATGCCTTTGATACAATGTGCCATTGAGTAAAGCAGAGCAAGTGTGAAAAGATAAAATATTGCGTATTCTTTAAAAATATTCTAAATAGGGCTGGACACATTTGTTGATTCTCTTAGAAAAGATCATAAATAATTGTATTACAGTGATTTTTCAAACCAGCTTTTTTCTTTAATTAGTATCACACATGTCTCCAATCATGCAATCAGTCACTTAACCTGTTGAAATAGAGACAATTTTTCACTCTGCTGCTTGGTATCATTCTTTGTCCCACACTGAACTTGAACTTAAGAAAGCAAAGGAGAGAGTTGCCTGAGGAGATCAAAAAGAAAATTATACACAAGCATATTAAAGGCAAAGGCTGTAAGATCACCTCCAAGCAGCTTGATGTTGCAGTGACAACAGTTGCAAATTTTATTAAGACGTTTAAGATCCATGGGACTGTAGCCAACCTCCCTGGACATTGCCACAAGAGGAAAAACATAAAGATACTGAGAATGTCAGACAAAATGCCAAGGACAACTTCCAAAAACATTCAAGCTGAACTCCAAGGTCAAGGACTACCAGTGTTTGTTTGCAGCATTGATCACTTTTTGAGTGACAGTGGGCTCAATGGAAGAACTCCACTGTTGGAAAAAAAAAATAAAAAAGCCAGACTGGAATTTGCTAATATGCATTTTGACAAGCCACAGTGCTTCTGCAGAGAATGTCCTTTGGATTGATGAAAACAAAATTGGGGCTTTTTGGCAAGTCGCATTAGCTCTATATATTCCCACAATGAAACATGTAGGAGGCTCGGTTATATTTTGGGGCTGCTTTGCTCTGTTTGGCATGGGGTGTCTTAAGTTTGTGTAGAGAACAATGAAATCTCAAGACATTTTGGAGCGAAACACACTACCAAGTGTTAGAAAGTTCTGTCTCAGTTACGGGTCATGGATCCTCCAACAGGATAAAGACCCAAAAACACTAAAAGCACCCAAGAATGGATGAGAACAAAACATCAGACCATTCTAAAGTGGACTTCTATGAGCCTTGATTTAAATCCTATCGAACATCTATGGAAAGAACTGAAACATACAGTCTGGAGAAAGCACCCTGCAAATTTTGCACAGCTAGAGTAATTTGCTCATGAAGAGTGGATCAAACTACCTGTTGACAGGTGCAGAAGTCTAATTGAGAGCAACAGGAATTGTTAGGTTACAGTGATTGCCTCTATAGGTATGCAGCAAAATATTTGATTCTGTGTCCCATCATTTTGTCCATGCCATTTTAATTTTTAATATTCTGTTGAATCAGAACTCAAAAGCAAAGTGTGATTTTTGTTGAATAAGTACTAAACAATGATGTGTGCCAATTATATTTGTCAATTTCAAATTATTTCAATTGCAGTCATGGAAGGGTGCAACAAATTTGTCCATGTCTGTATATCCATTTATCCATTATCCAACCCGGAGCCAATCCCAGCCAACCACGGGCACAAGGCAGAACACAAACCCTGGGGAGGGCACCAGCCCACCGCAGTGTCTGTATATCTAATTTTAAAAATGCTAAAATTAAATGTCTGTGGTTAATTTTGTTCTCTGTTTCCTGTTTATGAAAAGGATTTTTAAAATCTGAGCTCATAATATATACACCTATTAGCCCGATCCCAAATAGAAACTGTACAGTACATAGATAATACCGGAAAACATGTCATTAAAAATACAATGTGTATACAAATACAATATGAGCATTTGAACAGAAATGTATACTTGACATCTTTCTTTGCATTTTATTAACTTCCAGAGTGATATGTTTAAAACATTTGCTATTTAGTATCTAAATGATTAAAAATATTGACTCATAGTTACTCAAACAAAGGTACTGTTCTTGCTTGTTGACCTTGAATTTTTACTTTATTTTTTAGCCAGTGTTTGTTTAGAGTTAATGACTATATTACTATGTCACTGATAAGGTTTATGAGTATATACATTGCTGAAAAGGGGAAATGTGTTTGGTTCCCAGAGGTCTTGGCATGTGTACTCTTTGAGAAATGGCTTCTAAATAATACATTTTCCCTCTATTGCTTGGGTCACTTGCATGATGGTTGTGTGGGAAAAGTGAATTTATCAATAAATCAAGCAATCTGATGTTTTTTTTTCCAAAATGATTTTATCAATATAAATGTCAGTATTTTATTGTTCTTTGTTTTCAGGAATTAACTATGACTAGGTTCCCCTTTTTATTTTGAAGACATTATAAAGAGTTGTTCATTATCAACATATAGCTAAGCTGCTATTACAGTTAAAGGATACATTTAGTATTTTAGTATTATGTTATTATGTTTATTCATTACAACATTTTTACAAACCAGGTGTTGTCCTTGCCTTGTGCCCTTTTGCTGGGATAGACTCCAGCTGCCCCACTTCCCTGCCCTGGGTTACGAAGATGGATGGATAGATGGATACATTTTTAGTATAATTAATTATTATTGTTACTGTTATTGTGCCCATATTAGAGAAAGATAATCTGAATAGATTAATAAATGGAAGATATTCATTACAGCAATTATTATTATTATAATTGTTATCATTATTTTGCAACACAACGGTGCATTGGTATCACTGCTATACTGCAGTGAAGGAGACTGGGTTTTGCATCCCAGATGTTTCCTGTGTGGAGCTTGCATGATCTTCCTGGGTACTCTGGTTATCCCACCAAATTCAAACACATGTAGATTCGGTGGATTTGTGGTGCTAAAGTAGCCAATGTGTGCGTGTGTTTGCCCTTCAATGGAGCTGCCCTGTCCAAGGATTGTTTCTGCCCAGCTGCCCAGTGACCCTACCTTAGATCAGCAGCTTAGGAAGATCGATGAATGGATGCCTATAAGGTTTCTCCAGTTCCTATTAGTTGATTGCTTGCTACATTCATGCTCAATATTCTCTTATCACTGGAACATACACATGCAATGTTAATCTAGTGGCAGGAGGCAATAGCTTTGTGAAATAATGACAAACGCTCCCATAATATGTACAATATCAAGACACAAATCAATACTTGATAACATTTTTGGCTTGAAAAATTGACATATTCAGTAAGTTTTAATGTTTTTCTTCACAATGGTACCCTGGTACTCAATAGCTTCATTATAAGAATGCAAGAGAGCTAGCTATTTTTTTTAATGTATAAGCAATGCTTTACTTCAGAATGCAGTTTCATATGTCAAACTAAATATATCCCATGACTGTGAAGAAATAACTTTGACTTGAAAAAACACCAAACTTTCCTTTTAACTATGTATTAGGTGATATTTTATTAAATGTAACATTCTACGTTTACTCATTTAGCAGCAGCAGTAAAAGTATTGTAAAATGTAAAGAGTATAGTGAAATTCTTACCAAAAATGCAAAGCATTGCTATTTTCAGTGGCATGATAAATAAGAATGTATTTAAATTCATAATTTCAGTGTATTTAATAGCAGATACAAATCAGCTTACCTGATTCTCTCCTCATCACTTTTTTATACTGTTTATGTCCTGAACCCTTGTGGAAAATACAAAGAGGAAAAGCTCAGTATAGCGGATAAAATATACAAAAAATAATTGATTTTACTTTTTTCATATTAATTTAACAAAAACGCAACACACAGAAGGCTTCTATTTAAAACATTCTGAACACTCTGTAATTCAGTACCTTTTAGAAACATCTTTAGAAAGAAGAAGTTGATGAATTTCATTTCTATTTCAGTTTATTTGAAGAAATTTTGGCCCATTGTTTCTTACAACTCTGTTTCATTTCATTAATGTTTGAAGGCACTTAACTTATGCCAAGCTCTTTTAAGGTCCTGCCGGACCATCTGAATAGGAGGAGTATCTGGACTCTGAGTAGGCCATTCCAAAAGCTCAATTCTTTCCTTATTTATCCATTCAGATATAGATATTTTGATATAGATATTTTGTGTTTAAGACACCTCTTCTGTTTCATAAACAGGAGCTTTAGATGATGAACAGATACCCCCTTATTTCCCTCTATAATATTTAGACATAAAGACGAGTTCATGGTGGGCTGTGAGGCATCCAGTCCTGTGGTTGGAGGCCAACACCAAATCACCACTCCACTGCATCCTTGCTTGGTGGTTGGTGTGAGGTTCTTGTTGTAATATATTGTCTTTGGTTACCACCAAGGATGGTCTTGTGAATAATGACCAAACAATTCTACTTCAATCTTGCCTGGCAAGAAGGACATTGTCACTCCATGGCTCATTAAAATGGAACTTTTCAATCTAAGCCACACTGTCATGTTGATGATGGAGAGATGGGCTTTCTCCTAATTGATTTACCATGTTTACAGTCCTGTAGATCTCTTGTGAAATCTGAAATTACTTTAAGCATTATAACATTTGATTTTATTATAAATATTCAGTGGATTTCAGTTGTTTATATGGCCTTTCCCAGATAGATAAGCATCATTGGTTGCTTTCCTGAAGTCATTTCTGATGTCTTTAGTACTTAGTATAAAAATGTAATGCTTCATACAATATATGCATCCATTTTATATAGAGTTGCCAATCAGGTGTGCTTGATTAACAAGACAAGGCCCTAATTAGTTTCTTAGCTGATTTATATGCATTAACTACGTGCTTACTTTTTTGTACATGGCTTCTGCTTGTTATTTTTTTGTTTTTATTCTGCCAACATTAAAAAATGTTATAGAGTGTGCTATGTGTTGTTTAATACCTGCAGTTTTATTTTTTTTGATATTTGGACTTGATATTGACTAGACATTTGCTAGTTACTATATGGTATCACAGTATGAACTTAAGCACACTTATCCGGGTATATAGAAAGTCTGGAGAAAGTTGCTGGGGACGGAGAGGCATGGCCATCCTGGTTCAGCTTTTTGCCATAAGTGTCCCACCAGGAATATATTATATACTAGGGGGCTTCACCCCCTGCTTGCTTTGTTTGCCAAACCCGGCCTGCACTATGCACCAGCCACTTTGCGTCTCTGCCGCTCATGTATGTAGATGTCACTTTCACCAAACAACAAATCTTTTAATTCTTGCGAATAGGCCTCTTCATTGGGAGAAAACACTACTTTTCCCTGATGGCAACACGAATTAGACAATCTACAAGTCTCCGACTTAAAGTTTAAATCTGAACAATATATTCAATCTCTTTTCGCTATTCCATTATTTCACCGAGTAATAATTTCCGTTTGTTTGTGTCTAATGTGATCTTTACTATCATTTTCTTGAGACTTTTGAATTTTAGTACTTTCATTATATCTAACATGCTCTGCATGTGTATCAAGCAAATGTTTTTGAATTCTTTACAACGTTTTACTTTGTCTTCTACTCTTTGTCTTTTATTTCTGGCCCTGGGAGTGGTTAAATCTCTTGGCACAAAGTCTCGTCTCGCGGGACATGAAAGTATCTCTCTAAAAAAGTCACGTCTTGTCCCAGGCTAAAAAGTCTCGTCTCATCCCAGGATTTTTTTATTATAATACAGAGATACTGTTTATAAACATATACCTGTTTTTTTGTTTGCCTTTTGTTGTCATTGTATTATTTTATTATTTTTCTCTTCTGAGTAAACATGGAAATAAGAGTTTCATTATAGTGTGTACATTTTGTACTCTGTAGACATTTTGAAAATGATGATTAAATGTTTGCTGTATTCATAAAGGAATAATTGCAATACTGTGATTGGTGGAAAGAAAAAAGAGTGGCCGCAATATAGTATTTTATTTTTACGTGTGTTGTTGGTGAGTACCCATAACTAATTTTCTATGTACTTAGTACATGCACGTACATTTAGTGTAACTGTACACACATTTTGTACAATTTTTCTTTCATTGTACGTATTTATTGCTGGTGGCCTGTCTATCGTAATGGCTGTAACATATGTGATATCAGAGACGCTTGATATCTTTAAAATAGCATTTAGTTTTATTTTATATTTACATGTTGTAGATTTTTAATTTATTTTTATATTACCTAATCAATTACAATGTGTTTAAAACTGTATTACGTATTAAATAAAACTCCTCAATGATATATACGATACGTATATTTGTGTGTAGTATATAAACAGTGTGTTTATATACATCATTTCAACGAATCTTACCTAATATCTAAGAGAATATAAAGGGTTTATGCTGTATAACTGGGCGGGAAATGTTTATAAGAGTGTGGGAGAGTATATAAGGGCTTAAAATATATAAAAATAACCATATAAACATATGGTTTTTACTTTGCTGATTTTCACCTTTCGCGGGGGGTTCTGGAACGCAGCCCCCGCGATCGAGGAGAGATCACTGTAGTTAATAATCATTACATCCCTAAAATAATATTTCTCTTAATTTTTTGAAGATATAGATGTCACATTGAATTAAATATTTTTTCATGTGGAATATAGGTTCATATAGAAAATGCAACATTCAGCAGTTACTTAAAAGAGTTGTAGTGTGTTAAATCAATTTTCATGCAGAACTACCATAGATCAAATCTCAACCATTGTAATTCTTTTCTTAAGGTGCATTTTGAAGGATCTGCTAACACAAATAGATTACTTAAGAAAGGATTTGATCAGCATTAGGGAGCGTCCTGATTAAATTAATATAGTTCTGGTTGCCAGTGGAGTGTTGTGTTAATAAATTCCTGTAGTTTCTCTTGACTGTTGTGTTCCAAGCACAATGATGCCTGCCAAGTATTTTGAAAAATACAGCATACTTGGATGTAGGTCAAGTTTTTAGCTGCATGTTGCATTTTCATTGTGAGATGCATGCAGGTAGATGGAAGAAACATAGACATAATAACTCACAGAATTATTAAAGTTTAAGACATAAGAGTCACTGCATTTAATTTAGCTTAAGTAACTTCCTTTCAGTTGTAGATATTATATGTTAACACTGCAGAAGACCTCATCACACGGTTATTGATACCACTACACAGAATTAAAATTATTTGTTAAAATATAATACTTTTTTCATTAATCTATTATAATCTCCAAAAGAAACTACAATGGATCAAGTTGATTTAAATAAAATTGTGAAGTCTAATAATAATAATAGTAATTCTTTACATTTATATAGCACTTTGTGTGTTTAGTGAATGGGAAGCCACTTCAACAACCACTAATGTGCAGCATTCACCTGTTTAAGTTCTCCTGTGGATAAGTTGGGACATAATTTTACTGTATGATTTCCAGTATTTTATAATGTTGGTCATATAAGTCGAATGTGGGAAACTCACGCTTTTGGTCCAAGAGATTACAGTATGATATGCTAATGCCCACCTGAGGGAGTAACCACGGAGCACACTGACTTTTTTTTTAAGTATTGTGCCAACGTGACCACACGGTAATATCCGAACTATTCTGAAGTGACGTTTTGCACTGTTTTGTGTTTTTTGTATCTCACACCCTCATACACCTTTATCGTAAGAGCATCTCTTATCTACGATGGAGCGTTTGATCAGAAGAATATATAAAGCTGGTTTTAAATTAAAAATCATTGAAGTGGCAAAAGAAATTGGTAACTGCACTGCTGCAACAAAATTCAATGTGTCTGAGAAACTGGTGCGAGATTGGAGGAAGCAAGAAGATGTAAAAAAAAAAGTGTCATATTTTTGAATGGGCATATAAATCGGGGTCTGATTTTATGATTGATTTTTCGGGATTTTATGATTGATTTTTCGGGTCACAAGACCCAACTTATACATGAGTATATATGGTACATAGACTTTAATATGGAGTTGGTTCCCCTCATTGCAGCTATAACAACTCCCACTCTTCTTGGAAGGCTTTCTGCAAGAGTTTAGAGTGTTTTTGTGTGAATTTGTGTCCATTCATTCTTTAGAGCTATTATGAGGTCAGGCACTGATGTTGGATGAGAAGGATTGGCTCGCAATCTCTGTTCCAGTTCATCCCAAAGGTGTTTAATGGGGTTGAGGTCAGGATTGCTCTGTGCAAGCCAGTCAATTTCTTCCACACCAAGCTCATCCAACCATGTATTTATGGACCTTGCTTTGTGCACTGGACCACAGTCATGCTGGAATAGAAAAGGGCCTTCGCCAAGCTGTTTTCTACATAGTTGGAAGCATAGTGTTGTCTAAAATGTCTTGGTATGCTGAAGCATTAAGATTGCCCTTCACTGGAAGTAAGGGGCCTAGACCAATCCCTGTAAAACAGCCCCACACCATTATCCCCCCTCCACCAAACTTCACAGTTGCCACAGTGCGATCAGGCAGGTAATGTTCTCCCAGTATCCGCCAAACCCAGATTCACCCATCTGACTGCCAAACAGAGAAGCATGATTCATCACTCCATAGAACACATTTCCTCCACTCCATCCAATGCTTGGCATTGGACTTGTTGATGTGAGGCTTGCATGCAGCTGTTTGGCCATGAAAACCCAGTCCATGAAGCTCCCGCCTCACAGTTTTTGTGCTTACATTAATGCCAGTGGAAGTTTGGAACTCTTCAGCTATGGAATCAGCAGAGCATTGGTGACTTTTATGCACCATGTACCTTGGCTCCTCTCTTTGACTTTAAGTGGACTTCTGCTTCACGGCTGAGTTGCTTATGTACACTTCCACTTTCCAATAATACCACTTATAGTTGATCATGGAATATCCAGCAGGGATGAAATCTCACAAACTGTCTCATTGCAAAGGTGGCACTATATCATAGTACCATGCTTGAAGTCACTGAGCTCTTCAGAACAACCCATTTTGTTTCACAAATGTTTGTAAACAGAGACTTCATAGTTAGGTGCTTGATTTTATACATCTGTGGCAATGGGTATGAATGAAACACCTTAATTCAGTAATTAAGACGTGTGTCCCAATACTTTTGTCCATATAGTTTACATAGAAAATTTATAAACTCTGCAGGACAGTTAAACACAATGAGAATCAGACCTAGATTGTGGGAGCTCAGAGGCAGCAGCGCTAATCAATATTCTGCCAAGCAATCCTGGATAAGATACAGTGGATATCAAAGGTCTGCATAATCATATTAATTTTTCAGCTTTGATGATTCAAATGCGAAATCAGGACATATAATGTCCGGCATTGCTCGCCATTAATAAGATCTATGACTAAGATTATTAAATGATAACGTTTTGAAAAGCAAAAGTCAAAAATAAAAGTTGGCAATGCTTTGGGCTGCATAAGCAAAAGTCCTTTACTTAGTGCTTTATAGAAACACTTTTTGCTTTAATTACTGCAGTAATGTTTGATTGGATAAATTTCCACCAATTCTATCTCACTGTTCTTTGCAGAAAAGTATTAACCAGTCAACTGAGAAGGGATGTCCTGTGCAAAATGCTTTTTAGATGAGTCCACAAGTTTACTGTGGGATTGAGTTCTGGGCTCTGACTGGGCCACTCCAGGTTCTTGATTGACTTGACTGGATACTTTGCATCATTGTCATGTTGAAAGGTATATTTTTAACTTCATCTTTCTTACAGAAGGTAAACTGTTCTGTAGAAATATATCTTGATATTTCATAGTGCTCTTTCCTCTATCCCTACTAAAAAGAAATGGATGCCACATAACATAATACTTTCACCACCATACACTGGGTACTGTGTTTTTAGGAGATAATTTATATTAACTTTGGGAAAAAGTTATTTTTTTGAATTAACATTAAAAGTGTCATATCATACCATGACACTTTTTCCCACATAGGTTTAGGAGGCTAAATGTGTCTGACATTTAACTACAGTATGGTGATAACACAAAATGGTTATAATAGGCAGGAATAAGCCCGAACCTTTTGAGTGTTGATAGCGACTTATCATTTCTGGAAAAGGGTTATAATATTTGCAATATCTTGATTTTGCCATGCTTTCTTCACTTTGTAATGATGGTCTTCACAGTGTTCCATGCAATATGTAATACCTCATTGATATTTGGTATGCAAACCAAGAAACCTTCAGGGAATATCTACAGGAATAATTGATTATGGTTAGGACTAATCAGAATCATTTTAATTGATATTAGGTAAAGGAAAACTACCATTAAATTATGATAGGCTAAATCTGACCACAATTACAAACCTGTTATAGTAAGTGCACTCACTTATACAACCAAGTCACTGAAGTTTTTTTTTTTACTTTTTTATTATTTTCTATTTGTTTATCACTTAAATATTGCTGATTGCAGATCTTCTTAAATGTGAAAAAGTGTAACATGATTTGTCTTAATTTTACCCTCAGTCTTTATATTAATAAATTACAAATTTTCAAAAAGGGTACATGGATGTTGGATAAATGAATGTGCAGTATCTTTGTACAATCATGTGAACTGGAGACTGGAATGAATATCAGACCTTGGTCAGAATGCCTATACTAGTGCTTGCTTTGTCTCAGAGTAACCAGGAATGTTAATTCTGAGGTAACTGAGTGTCTCGGCTTCATAAAATTGGTTAACTCTTATTTCCTAAGATTATACCACTCTTTTCAATGAGATGACCAGGGTTCTCAGGGTTAAAGGTACTGATTAATTTTGATCCCAACAGCATTAACTCATCTGTAAAACATTCAAGTGCAAAACAAAGATCACAATCTGATGAGGCCAAAAAGAACAATATTGCATGTAAACAGAAGAGATATAATCCTTAGTTTTGCAAAACTGAATAACCTGCACACCACAATAGTGACTTGAAATCTTGTAGAAGACAGTCAAGAACAGGAGAAGTAACAAGATATACCCTTGGCAGAATTCAATGCCCACATTCATTGGTCTCAGTCTCAACTATGAAAGCACAAGCTTTCATTCTTTAAATACAGGAACCAAATTTTACATAGCAGTGGCCCCAGAACACTGTACTCCTGAAGCACATTCCACAAGACACTTTTGGGTACTTGGTTATAAGCTTTACTAAGCCCACAAAACACATGTAGACAGGACTGGAAAATCTCTATGACAGCTCAGATATCAGTGCAAGGGTATCGAACTATTTAAGGTCCAAATGAAATTTGTCTTATTCTTCTAGAGACATGAAGTTCAACTAATGAAATGAGTATCCATTCCAGTACCCTGACGCAGGCTTTCACAGAGAGGTGTGTGATCCCTCGGTAATTGGAACACAACCTCTTGTCACCCTTTAAAAAATGTGGAGAAATACCTGTCTACCAGCCCTGTGACACAGTACCTTTCCTCTATGTAATATTAAAGAAGTGCATTAGCCAAAATCCTACCCCACTACCCTGTATTTTCAGTATTTATAGACAGATTTCATCCACCCCTTCAACCTTGCATCTGCAGAGCTTGTGTACTTAATATTTAGACTTATATCAGTGTTTCTGATATAAATCACACTATTGCAAGTAATATTGCCCAGAAGTTTTTTCCAACCACCCAAACACTTTATGTAGCTAAACAGCAAAACAAGTTTTGCTGTGTCGTTTACCCAGGTCAGATTTGACTCTTATCATGCTTAAAACCACAAACCACATTGTGCTAATTTTAGCTTCCAAATAGGATGAAGATAAATGGCTTGCTAATGCTTTGCCATATGCTGTCCCATCGATAATTTTCAGACTGAAGAAATTGTTTGGTTGTAATTGTTTTAGTGTCAGTTTATATATGAAATACAGAAAGGGATATGATCAATTAATTACACTGAAAACAATGCAATGTTACATCATAAAATAGTTTTTTGGGAGTAAGTATTTCTCAAATATGTGTGATGTATATAGCCACAATTAAATCCATGATTTCAGGTTCTAAGTGTCATTTGGATCTTTGACAGGGATAAAACTGAAATTCCTATTATATTCCTTTCCATAAAATAATAGTTACTGTGGCTACAAATATGTTTCACAGTGATCTGAAAAAAATATTGCTGATAATCAAACACTTAAATTTACTAGCATTAATAAGGTCCTCAGGAATTACGTTACAAATATACAGCAAGTAAAAATAACTATAGTATAAAATAAAATATAAAAGGTAATTGGAATCCTTACCTAGTTAATCCCATTAATTATTGTTTTTGTTTTCTTTATAAGTAAATTGCAAAACTTGAAACATGAATACATCTTTTGCTTTTTAAATGCAATAATAAAATATAGTATGTTAAATTCTTTTGCAAAGATTATCATGCACAGGAGCTAACACATGGCAGAAAATTCTACAATCCCTTCTGAAAATAACATTCCTTTGAGGCTGTTTTATACAACCCAATGCAATTTAATTGTTCTCTTTTTAAACATACCTAGTATTTTGTTTTTAACACCAAGAATTTAACCTATTAATTCAGTATTAATACTTATTTACTGAGCAAATGTGCTGTTTATTTAATCTCAATAGGAACAAATATTTTATGAACACTGTGTTTGTAAATGAAGGTGTAGAACGGGTGGAAGCTTTTTGTTAACAACTGCAATAGAGCTTGACCTATGTGTGACCCAGGATAAACAAATCCCCCACTGAAAGAGTTCCTTTTGACATGGATACCTGTCGAGGGAGTTTTTGTAAAGAAAGATAAAGAGATAAAGAGATCCTGTGTGACCTATCCAAGATAGGTTTACAAAACCAATGTAAGAATAAACATTTATACAAACAAACATGGTCTGTATTACTTCCAACTATTATTTGCTGTGTTTGATTGTTTCTAACTGAATGTTAACCAGATATTAACTCTGTCTGATAATTTAAAGTGTAACTGCGTTAATATGACACTTTGAAATGGAAACTAATCTAAACCTACTGTCAATAGATAAACATATGACATCAGTTGTTTAGCCCAAATGTAATAAACACTGATGTTTGAAGAATCTGTAATAGTTTTTCTTAACCAATGCAAAATACTTTGCATGTGCATCTTTATATAAACTAAATTCTTGTGTATACACAATTATAATTTGTAATAATGTTCATTGCATGGTTTTGACATATGGAAGGAATTTGCAGATTAAGTTATGTGTAAAATACAAAACACTTCTAAAGAATAAAAATGAAGAATTGGATAATTATCATGTATCAGAATATTTTCAAAACATAATTTCTTTCCTCATTTTAAATGTCTTGTAAGTGCAGTGTTACTTTAAGTGGTAACTTGAACTTAAGCATCGCATAGTTGGGCAGGGTTCCACTGATTAAAACACATGATAAATGAGGAGGTTTTGCAGTCAGAGATGCCTTATCTCTTTCTTAGCTGTCACTAGCTTTGTTTTTTTTTTTTTTTTTACAAGAACATTTACAAGTGAAAAAATAAACATAAGACAACGGCATAGCTCCATATCACATATCATACTAGTGCATACTGTATGTCTTACAAGTCATTTTTGGCAGGAAGTCATGAGAGATCTGCTGTATATTATTTCCATTACATCTTTATAATTTTTTTTAGAATTGGTTTCAGATCTTTACTAAACCTCTGTAATAATGAGAAAATAAATAATGTTACAAGCAGTACTAATTTAGGGAGGTAAATCTGTCATCACAGCTGTTCAAACAGGCACCATATATATTAAATAAAATAGTCTCTTTAACTGGGTAAAGCCTGTAGAGTGTTAAATTCACAACATGCTAGGGTAGTACTATATGGATGATCCCACATCATGTCCGACTTTTCATCTACTTCCTGTGTTAGATGTAAACTTAATATAATGGCTCATTATATTCCTAATATGTCAGTCTCAAATGTATAAAATTTCAGAAATTAGGAGAACTAGTATTTGCAACTTAAATGCTGTTGTACAATCAATTGTACTTTGACAGAACTATACAAATATACAACCAACTGGAAAATCCTTGAATATTATGCTTGCTTATCTATTGCATGAGGCATTTAGATAACCATTATGTGGAATATTATCAGCCAAAAGCTAATAATATGAGCAGGTTTTGTAGGCTCAAATCTGTGTGAACAAGGCTTTCACCATTTATCGTATCTCAATTATATTAGTTTAACATTTATTTGAAAAACAGTGGTGTCAGCCCAAGTCTGTTTGTGGCTTTGATGCTCTTTTTTTGTTTATACTAGAAGTAGTGATTGTTCTTTTTAAATTTAAAAAAAGGTTTTACTATGACTGTACTACATTTATTTGGCCAACACTTTTATCTAAAGCAACTTAGAACATTTGAGATAAAATTGGTTACATTTCATTTATGTTTCCACTTGGAGTACAGGCAGATGAAGTGACTTGCTCAGGATCCTACAGTGTCAATGGGGGGATTTGATCCAACAAACTCATAGTTTGAAGGCCGAAGCTTTAAATACTGCACCACACTACCTGCCTTACATGTAATGTTATAGTACAGTATATAATTAAATAAACATTGCAAATGTATTAACAATTACTAGCTATAGGTGCTACCCTCTTAAACAATTACATTTTTAAAACAAGACAGATCTCAGTGGTATTGTTTTAATTAGTGTTATATGTATTAATTCATCCATATCATTGGTCAAGGAAATACCTAAGAAAAATGGAATCAAAAGGAAATGTTTGAACTACATGCACTCATAAAAAGTAAAGAAAAAATCAATGGCAAAAGAGCGATCTGGCTGTAGATGTAAGAGGATGAGTTAAGGGGTCATACTCTGTCGTCTAACAATTACCCTCCTGCTCTGTCGCAGCTGACAAGAAAAGAAAAGAACAAAAACCTAGAAGTACTATGATTCTTTTCATCTTGCAGTTAGCAATGCCTTGAATTGGGGACCGTATATTAAATGCTTCCTACCAGCCTTCAGTACTACCAAACAACTCTGTATACAATTTAATAACAATACTTTTGTTTTAGACCTATGACACTATAAATTAGTAAATGTCCTTCTGAGTTATTTTCAATAACTTATTTTAAAATGTGTTGCATTACAGAGTGACTAAACTGATTCTAGTTTCTGAAATGATGTGCATAGCTAAACCACGAGAAAAAGATGTTAATAAAATGGCCTTGAAAAATTATGGTGAACAGTTACTTATCTTTTAAATTGTTCTGATAGATTTAATAGTTTGTTTGTGTCTGGAATCAGTTATAATAAAGTCTTTAGTTAGATGTTTATTTTAACATTTTCCATCTACAGCTATTAATATTAATACAGATTAAACAACTGACACAGATGGAAGATTGTCTAGACTTGGAGACTGAAGAAACAGACAAAGAAGTGGGGGATGGGGGATTTATTTTGCTTTCTAAGTGGTAGCAACTAGTCATGATAATAGCCACAAACAAGCATGATTTCTTCCAGTGGAGAAAGGTATTTTTAAGAGCTCTTAAGCAAGAGAACTTTTAACATGTTCTGAAATTTTGAAGGGGGCAGGGCACTTGTGACCTCTGTTAGGAACCCCTACTGATACAGCCATTCTGACTCATTGAATGGTTTGAATGTGATAAATACTGCTTTATCTTTTTTCCTTTTGTGAAAGGAACAAGATAGTAAGGCCCTAAATGCCTGCGTGTGCTTAAATGGTCAACTGTGGGATATTTGAGTTGAGTGTGTTTGAAATCTAAGAGGGCTGACAGCCTGGGAGCTAGCATCCCTTCACTCTATAAGCATAAGCCTCAAACCCTAAAATATGCTAAAAGTTTTTATTAAATTCCTTTTCCTAAGGAAGTGCTAATGCACTTGCACAAGCTTAAATACCTCTACAAAAGTATGTGAAAGAATAGATAGAAAAAAATAGCCAAAATGCTGTATGCTTTTATGGTCAGACTAGTTTTGTGTTCTGAAATCTACCTAAGTTTACATTTAGTGTAGTTAATTTTGAATAGGCAAAAGTAAACACTTCTAGTTGTGACTAAAGGGCAGTCAATTGTTTTGCATAAGTGATTTTAAAAAAGACCAATTTTATTTTGTATCTGAGAGAAAATTGTTTGTCAAGCATTCAGTTGATTTTACAAGTAAATAGAAAAGCAGGAATAACAAAATAAAGTAGCAGTCTTTAGCAATACGGTCATGCTACCTAACGCCAGTGAATGTCTTGAGTCAGAAATGCAGTATTTTGGTTTTGCACAAAGTCAAAGCCCAATCAGAAAAGACCTATCCTTATGGTCAATGAAAAAAAGGACTTGGAAATGTTAAACCTTATTTTTGCATTAGGGGCATTGCATCCAGTGTGAGAGAGTAACAAAAAATCCTTGTGTATACTCTCTAAAAATAGCCACAGGGCATTTTATAAGCCTCTGGCTACCTCAAGTCACTGGCCTGCTCTTTAATTGCCACACAGACTCCTTGACACATGGGTAGATAATATGACATTTTCAGTTCTTGTCACTAGTGAACACCACAACATCTCTTGTACTAGTTGCTAAGAAGCTGTCACAAACCATTAGCAGTTGGCCAAAGCTGCCCTATGGCATTTCCTCATGGCATCAGCAAAACAAGCATAAATCAGCTAGTGTAGCCTGCTGCTGTACTAATGAGGCTGTAAGCTTGTTTATGGACTAGCATCATTTTTATGATTATTTCCACCTTTTCAGCCTGCCTTCATAATTTGCCTTTATTTGGCGGCAGGAGAAGTCAACTCAAGAAACACAGTTGCTGCTGACATTTTACAAATGTGGCTTATAGCTGTTGCCATATGCCTATGCTGACGCTTTCCAAGTTAGCTCATTGATGTTAAAAAAAGAAAGAAATTAGCCCCAGACCTCACAGAGGTGATCGGTATCAGATTGCAGTGAAAATGGAAATGCCAATAAAATTGACGGCTTAGCCTTTTCCTCCATGGTTTAGGCATGCAGAGGTCAACCATTTAGCGAAATTATTGAGAATCCAAGGTTAAAGATTTTTATAATAAAAAGGATGAGATTAAAACATGAGTAAATAATGTAATGTAATTTGCCAAGGATATTAAACTTTATCAGTCTTCTTGCTTTCTTTTTCTTTCATTCTCACATGGGATAAGGCTGATGTTTATTGTTTTAGGATTTTCAGAACATGCACTGGACTATACTTGGGATTGAAAGCATTTGCTTTCAATGAAAATCTTGTCTTAGATTACAAACCAGTTGTGTAATTTCCCTCCCTGATGGGAGCCAAGTAGCTTTATTTGCCTGAAAACAGTAGGAAGAACAAACTGTGCATTAAGCCAAAGCTGCTTTTGGCTTCAGCTAATGATGTAACAGAAACTTATTATTTGGGGGATGAGGGGACATAGGAGGTAGGTCACTTCCATAGTGAGAGAGAGCACAGGGAAGCTAGCCTTTGCTTAAAAGCTTTCTCTATTGTATCTACATAAGTCTCCACTTAAAAAAAAATCTGTTTCTCGAGCTGCTTCTTTTCTTACAGCAGAAAAAACAGGAAAAGCTCTGGTGAGTATTTCATATGGAATGTAGAAAGCTTTTCCTCTCCTAATGGTGTATATAATTCAGGTGCCCTAAAGGCATGCTTTCAGGAATTCTTTTGCCTGCGGTAATGGGAAGCAAAGGCTGTTTTAAGGCCTTGATTATTCTGTTGATGCAAAAAGCTGGAAAAAGTAATCTTCATTGAATTATTGCAGGTATTTCCATAACTTATGAACTCTCTTCAGACAGGTGGCAGACGTTGCTTACTAAAAATGAAAAGGGGAGTGGGACTCACAAAGGTTAAGAACAGGTTAAAATTCTGACCTCAAGTCCAGAGAGGAAAGCAGCATTAGACTTGGAAGTGCTTTGTATTTAATCAATAAATAACTGTATCCTGTTCTTCACTTCATTTGCCTTCCTGTTCAGGATTGAAAAGTGGGTTAGCCCACTAAAATTTAAATGATGTTGAGACATTTCCTTTGCTCATATTTCTTTCATGACTTATTATTTTATTGTAAATTGCTTATTTTCTTTATAAAAAGCCTTATTTGTATGGAGTTTTCAGTGTATTTCTCTGAAAGATGACTAACTGTGTTAACATTACCCTGCTTTTGTTTAATTGGCCTTAATTATACTTTATTGAGCTCTGACAAATGCTATTATAACCTAATCTTATGCTGCAGTTTATATCACACCCCTATGTCTGGTGTGGAACTCCTCAGTGACTTATCTTAAATGGGACAAAAAGGGGGATGCCAAATTAAAGTCTGATAATTTTATATAAGGGATTTGATTTTTAGGTATCTCAACAAGTTAATTATTGTCCCTGCAGTTCACATTTGTTACATTAGAATGCATAAACTGCACTGCAGAATGTTGTTGAAACTGGAAAATTACAAAGACATTTAATAATATTTATTTAGTGAAGTAAGATCATAATACAGATGTTTGTTTTGTTTTAACATATTTTAAAAAATGAATGCTGAATTGTACATGAAAGTATTTTTATTTTTTGCATCCTGATTTACTGTTTATAAATTATAGTTATTATCATCAATATTTCTAAATGTTTTAACAGGTGATGTTTTAGACAACAGTGTGGCTTCACCCAGCACAGGAGATGATGATGACCCTGACAAGGAAAAGAAACACAATAAAAAACGAGGAATATTTCCCAAAGTAGCCACAAATATTATGAGGGCCTGGCTATTCCAACACCTCACAGTAAGTCAACATTACTTTTCATTGCTCCCAAATGACCGTCACCTGATAATCTGTGCTGAGTGCTTTAAATGTCTGTGTTCCTACAGCTGAAGCCATGAGTTCTTTAAAAGCAAAATGCAAAGGCATGGCCTAATTTTAGCTCAATTAGCACTGATGTCTTTGTAAGCATTATCAGCTATAATCCACAACCGATTCATCCACACTTTAATCAAGTCATGTTAATTTTAGCTTTGAACTGGAATGTTTGAAGCTAAACAGCTTAGCTGCTGGGTAAAGAACTAAAAAGATGGACAAGATAATTAAATAGAATTTTTGGGGGAAATATAATTTTCTTATTTTTTAATTAAAAAATAAAGTTTTTTTCTTTATTCTGAAAAATAACACATATATATATATATATATATTTATATATTTATAGTTAGAAATCCACAAATGGAGAAAATGAATAACCTAAAACCTGCAAAGTGAATAAACCTAGCATTATCCGGGTAAAGCTTGCATTCTCTAAGAGACCTGGGTAAAGCTGGAAGAAAATATGACTTTCTAACTTTAATGCTAGGTTTATCCAGGTCTTTTGGGTTATGCAAGCTTTTCTGCGCTCTGAGAAAATTGACAAGATATTAAGATACTTCTGATGATGTGTGTTTACTTTACTCATCTTCTTGAACAAGCATCAGGCTTTGCTGCCTTTTAAAAATTCTCCAGTGGCCAAGTCTGATCATTTTTACTGTGATCTTTGTGGCTACAGGGCAGCTGTCCAAAATCTGCTTTCAGTAGCCCAGTGTTCCTACAACCCCGAGTAACGTTTAAAGGGCCAGGTGTCTTCTGAGCTGCCACTCTATTAAATAGCTAGCAAGTCCAGTTTTACTTGAACTATAACCATTTGCTTCCAGTTACTGGCTCTAGAAAGTTAATACTGGTTTGCTGTCCCCATTCTCTGGCCTCATCCTTCAATGGGCTACCCATTTCCTTAGGTCTCAGCCATGGACTATGTAATACCACTTAATTATGGTTTAATTTCATCTGGCCATGGCACTGTGACTCTTAGTTTTTGTAAAGTGGGGAACATTTTAGTAAAATTTTGTTTACCTGTCCTTCAATGTCCAGGGGAAATATTGCAAATTTTCTTTCCAGGAACCATAACACTTTCACTGTCTTTCCAGGTAACCACAACATTTCACTCTTTAGGCTATTCTTACAAGATTATCTTTTAGGGCACACCACCACATATAAGATCTTGAAACACCTTGCAGCCGCTGTCTTTCCAGAATGATGTGCCTTGGTGCTTGTAGTTAAGAGGTCTCTTGTCAAGTTTTCTTTCAGAACTTTCCTTCCCCTGTACAATCTTAGTGCGCTCTCACCTCTGGCAAACCTGTTCCTCCTGGGCACTCTCACAAAAGTCCTTAAAATTTGTAAAATTATACTTTCTATTAGCCAACAACAAAAAGGTTGCAATGAACAAAGGTAAGTATTAACTAAGTAAAACAAAGGTATGGTGGTCCACTGAATACAGGCTCAGTGATTTTGCACAAATGTTAAAGTAATTAAACATTCATCATTTGCCTATAAGTATATAGAAGTTAAGGTGAACTCACAATAAAAAGATAACTTTTCATCATAAAACTGCAATTAATAAAGTCTGTTTTCATTATACTAGGGACATAACCAGTTGAGAACAAGGGGATGGAAAAACAAAAACTCCAGTTACCACCATAGCTAGAGGAAATAAAGTTGTGAGGTACATTCTCCTTTTTAGCAAACAAGATTACAGCTCTAGAGACATAGGCCAACTGGCTGCCCACCTCCTGGGCATTCTGCTATTTAAGTATGCATTCTTGGCAGTGTAATATGATTAAATTTTTGCACAGTCTTCTCTCTGTTCCATCCCATGGCCAGGAGTAACAGGTTGGCAATGCAACAGTGCCAGCCAGTGTCACTGCAGTATGCCAAGAAAAGAAACATAATAGAGGTTCATCCTACTTGTTTTTTATTTATATGAAAAACAAATAGAGATGAAATATGAACAACTAGTCAGCAGCTCTAATCAGGACATGCTAGAATGGAAATGTAATGGGTCTGTGGCCTGAATTAAAATGCTTTTGTTTTAGTAATCCTTGAATCTTCATTAGGCTGGCATCTTGAGATCATAGTGTATGCTCTGCTATCCAAGTATTTATATTTAAATAAACAGGGCTTATCTGAACTAGGATTTCAAAATCAGATGTAGACTTATAAGGAAGCCTGTGTAAAGACTTAGGAAATGGAATTATGTATTCTTCCTTACATTCTGCTTTAATTTATAGCTCAACTGAATACCTTTTTTGTTTTTTTCTTTATTCAAATACAAGTAGTTATCGCTCACACAAGCTTTTAACTCATTGGCACAATTTATGAAGGATATAATAGAAGAAATGTTGTTTGATCTGAAGGAAAGGCATATTTGAGTATTAAAACCATACAAGTGAAAGCCGGTAATATATTTTCTTATATCTCTTTAGACCTGCAGTGGGCTGGTGCCCTGCCTGGGGTTTGTTTCCTGCCTTGTGCCCTGTGTTGGCAGGGATTGGCTCCAGCAGACCCCCATGACCCTGTAGTTAGGATATAACGGGTTGGATAATAGATGGATGGATATCTCTTCAGAATGTAATAATAGAGCACACATTTTAAATTTATGTATATAATGAAATCAATTTGACAGCTATGAACAGTGTATGATTGCCCAATGCAGTTCACAAGCCAGTATAGAGGTGTTGAATGATGTCAAAGAAAGACTGAACTTAAATTTAATATTATCAGTAAATGTAGCATTTCAATCATCAGAAGACATTCAGATATCATTTACAACACACGTTAATGTCCGTTTCTAATACTGTGATTGGTGCAAAAGCCAGTCTAAAACTTAACCAATACATAAGTTCAGCTAAATAATTGACTGAAACTGCATAGCAAGTACTCTTTCCAATACTTCAGACAGAAATGGCAATTTCGATATAGGTGTATAATTATTAGGAATATTTTGTCTAACCTGATTGTTTTCATTAATGCTATGACAACTGACACTTTTAGTGCATTAGGAACAGTGCCAGTCAATAAAGATCTATTTGTAATGTTAAGAATGGGTGCTGCCAGAACCATAATTGCATTTTTCAGTATGTTTATTTCTATTAGTTTCTATTTATTTATTATTATTCTATATACTATTTTATTCTATTTATTTCTAAGGAATATGTAGTCAGTTTCATTTTAGAAATTAAAGGTAAAATTACCTTCTCTGTTACAAAATTAAAAGTAATAAAGTGGGAGCTATGGTGTGACACTGCAATACTAGGTTTGTAGGACAACTGTAAAAACTTGGATTTTATGCTATCAATTTTATCATTAAAAAGTTAATAAAATCAGTGCAGTTAATATTTGTAGGGATTTTGCATGGTAATTCATATTACTTTTCTGTCAGAATTAGCAGCTTTAATAAGTAGTGCATTTTAATTATTGGTCTAAAATAGTATTTATACCTTTTAATACCAAATTATTTATTACTTTTAATACTTTTAAAATACTTTTTACTAGTGAAATTTTAATTGTGTAGTTTGAAAGATCTTTAACTTTATTGCTGTCCATCTCAATTCTAGTTTTGATATTCTAATGTAATAATGCAAGTGCTTTTATCAAACCAGTAGTTGCTGCTGCACCATTCTTGATTCAGATCCTCCCTAACCCTGTTTCTGCAGAGTTTTCATATTGTTCTAGTCTTTGCATATGCTTTTTCAGAAAGTGTGAGTGAGTGTGGCATGTGATGGACTGGTAAACAATTAATTAATCAGTTAATTAATTAATTGGTTGGTTGATTGATTGATTGTGTGCTTGATGCTACTGGCATAGTTTGTTTAGAATTAAAAAGTTTTAGAAAAACTGAAGAATGACTCGCATCATGTCAGTCATGTCATAGGTATATAATATTTTCTCTCTGTCAAAGGTGTCCAACAAAGCAGTTGGTTAACCAGTGCACAGCTTCCCTATTTTTAGAGAGGCATATTAGTACCTGTAGTTCCTCTCTAATATGCATTTGAAATGACCATGTAGAGACGTTTTTCAGCAAATTTACTCTGAGTAACTCTGCAAACCCTTTGTCTCCCAGTAGCATTCTGAGAGCCCCCACAATTCCAATATCAGATGATTGCCAAACGGGGAACACTTAAAACTCTTTCCACCCCAGAAGATAAAACTTACTATTTTTTTTACTTCTCTCTTGCCAATTTTGTTGTGTCTTATTCCCCCAGCCGTGCATAATGTAGACATCAGTCCCTAGTGAATGCTTGATTATAAGGACAACTTCTCACTGATTTGAAACTCACCAGCTTGGAGAATGCCCTTTGGTAGTAATATTTTATGCAGGCCAATAATTGGAGAGCTCACTTCACTATTCTGGCATCCATTTCTTCTCATTTATTACAGCTCTTACCTTCTTTAAGTAAGTTGCCCACTTTTTAAATTGACGTCAGTTTATTCAGCAGTGGAACATTTAGGAAATAAATTGTCTTTATGAATGAGATGAACACTTAAAGCAGAATTAAAATCAAAAAAGCCATGCCAAAAATTGGGTATTTCAAAACCAACTTTGATATTTTCTGTATATTTTAAATTAGTTTGTGTTATTTTATACAAATTAAATTTAATGAATGAAACAGATTTGCTAATATAGTATATGAAAAAAGAAAATGAACAAAAAGCTGAATAACCCCAGGAATGAGGGGTTTATAGCAGTGCTGTTTTAACCAGCTTTGCCTGGGAAATTTCATAAAATAATGGGCTTCATTTATAGTGCCATCAGTTAATCAGATGTATCATAAGTATTATGAACTAAGTACTATTCTATATACAATATATGTAGGGTTTTTACCAAAGGCTAACATTATTGGCAGGCTGTGTGGCTTAGTGATTAAGACTTTGGAACTAGTACTTCAAGCCATGAGGCTGTCAGTTCTAATCCTGCTACTGACGCTGCATGACCATGAACAAGTCACTTCAACTGCTTGTGCTCAAATTGGAAGAGCAAATGAAACGTACTGTAATTAAATGTATCTCAAATGTTGTAAGTCACCTTGGACAAAAGTGTTAGTCAAATAGTAAGTAATACTGCAGGTCACTGGAACTACTTACTCTTGAACATATTATATACAACTGCTAGAAAGTAAAACATTCCTGCATTAGATCAATTTCTGCCTTTCCTAGTAACTTGTCTTTTGTTGATGGTCACTGTAAAACAGAATTTTACAGTAAAGTATGTTCATTTGAACAGAAATGGGTAATCAATAGGAATAATAATACATTTAATTATATATTATCATTATTATATGTTTATGATTTTCAGCTGTTTATGTCATTCACTCAGTTATTTCTTTTTGTGTTTCTCATCAGTTGTATGTTCAAGCTTATTTTTGCCATAGCCATAGGCAAACACATCCCGTTTTACTTTGACTAATTACAAACTGGGCGGAGTAGTGGCTTTGAGTGGTTTCTAGTTTGAATCCAATAAACACCAGAAGTGACTCTACTCCATTGGGCCATTGAGCAAGGCCTTTAATTGCTTGGATATGACGTCAATCTGCATCCAAGACCTGTAAGCAGGTCCTCAAACTTACAGGGAAAAAAAATTGGGGGATAGTGGCAGGATTGGGACTCCAGCCACGATAAAAACCTTCACACTGTTCCAGTGTGATGCTGAGGTGCACTGCTGCACTTGGGTCCCAATCCAAGTGGTTTGTCATGTGTTGGGTGCAGCAATTCTAATGACAAACAATGACATTTACAGACTGCATATTTAGGCAGTCCATGTAATTAATGTTTTTAATTTTAAAGTTGTTTTCTTTAGTGCATGAAGTTGAAGAAAATAACTGCAGGTACTATATTTTAGAGTCTTCCTAAACAATTGGGGTCCCCGCTTAAAGGCAGCAGATGCAAGTGTATATGTAAAGAATTTTAGATAGCAGGTTTGGGTGGTTGGACAACTTAACATCTCTTTTACTTCTTTCTTCTGGGACTTTTCTTCTGGTCAAGGAACATCAATGCCCACAGACACAGTGTCTGGCTCTGGCACTCAAGCTTTATGGTGTTTATTAACCATTGTGCTTTGCATCTTCCTTGAGCTTCACCAAACGTTCTTGTTTCCATTTTGCACCTCTCTGTACATGGCAAACGCGATGTGTTTTTTCCTGTCCAGGACACCACCTCTTCTTTAGTGGTGCATCCATCTTATTGGCTAGTGATGCTTTCAATTGCTTCTGCTGCATCCTTCGTTTGCAGAAAGCCCCCAGTCAGCACCATTCAGAGCATGTAAGTTAACATAATATTATTAAACATCAACAAACAAAAAAATGTACCAACAAATAAAAAAACACGTGGTGTCTAATTTTCTTTTTTCTATAATGTCACCAAATTTCAATCAAATCAGTGCATGTTTGAGATTTTGTGGTGTATAGTTTTTCTATTGTGGGGTGTTTTTACCCCTTAATACTGATGTATTGAAATGTCCATTCTTAGATACCTAGTATCTTAGATGTACCATCCTGCCAAATTTTAGCTTTTAATCGAAAATGGTGTTTGTGTTGATGTGTGTGAGTGAGTGAGTGAGTGAGTGAGTCAGTGCATGAGTGCATGAGTCAATCAACTTTGCATCATATACTTGTGAATGAGGGCAAATCAAGTAAAGGCAATTTGAAAATTATGTAGTAAATGCAATGGACAGAAGCTGATGCAATACAACATGTTTGCGATGGCTTATGGGTAGTTCAAACACGCACAGCACAGTTCTCTGCTGTTAGTCTAGTTGAAGCCAAGGTCAAATGAACATGGATGCTCTGCTGCAGGATTGCACCATTGTTCAACAATGTGCCCTATTGAGATTTCTGTGTGCAGAGGAAGTGAAATCTGCTGAAATTCACTGAAATTGCCTTTACTTTTTGATTTACCCTTATTTATATAGACAGGGAAACCACAAAGGTTATAACATGCACAAATTGGAGATTTAAATGACAAATAAGAAATATCAAACTGTGGAGTACTAGTAAAAATCTAATTGATTAAATGATCTTAGAGTTAAATATTTTACATTTTTAATATAAATAAGATTTGACCAATTTTATTCCTATACAAATCCATGCTGTTTTATTATGTACATGCTTACAAGCACACAAATTTATGTTATTTCTTAAAACACTAAATTTATTATATAAGAATAAGATAGCTAATAAACAAACACACATAGCTGATAAGTTATGTAATGGTACTTTTTACCTGATGTGCATTAGAGGTGAAATAACTTCATAAGGAAAAATGACTTTTTGAACTCTGGGTAAGTTAAAAGCAGGTGCTCATCTGCTAAATGGGTTCCACTGTACTGCTGTCAGGTTGGAATAAAGTTTTATAAAATCAATAAAAGAGTATATAGCTTATCATTGGATGTGAGCAATAAGAAATCAATGCAACTATAACAGATATTTCTTAGTACACAATCCTGCTTCATAAATTCTACTTTATGATTTTGGCACATTGGTCATATGATATGCAGGTCAAGCAGATAGCATATTAACAATAAAGTGTAGTGTTTACATTACACATTTTTAAGTTAAATATACATCATTACACTGTAACAGTTATTTATAGTCATTGTTAAGTTCAAGATATATTATTACACAATAACACTATAACATTGAAAAATTCCACTATTATATTTGTTTGTAATCAGTCCATGTGGAGAGGTTGGTCAGCATTGTTTGTGATAGCCTCTACTTTTGCACTGACACTGTAAATGGTGAGTCCTAGTTCAGTCCTGTAATGCAGCTGGCCTTTCTCAACAATTTTCGTCAGGCATTTGACATCTTCTAAGTTTGTGTTACTCCTTCACCAGAAAACAACATATATCAGTATAGTAGTAACTATGGATAGACAGAACATCCCCAGCACATTGCCTCTCACTTTAAAGAACATGAGTCTCCTGAAAAGGATAGGAGTACACTCACTGGCCCTTTTTTCTCCACCTCATGCACTGCCCTGTTAAGACTAGTAAGTTTGCACAATCTTCAACTCCTGCACAAGACATCCCACACCAACTCCTTTTGACTTTGGATTGTTCAGTTGCATGCGGTTATTCATGTATTGCTTACAGTTTTCCTAGCCACGTTCTTGTATTCTCTCTCATTTCCATCGTGAACACAGCCTGAAATGGAAGAGTCATCTGAGAACTGAGTTGTAATTAAATAAAATCAGTTGTGTTGTGGGTGAAGAAATGACCAATCCCCAGGGTATCCTAATGTTTATTTATTTTATATTTTTATTTTATATGTATTGTTGCTTTGTTCTGTATATACACCGTTTTCACCGGCAAAATTAAAATTATAAACAGCTTAGTTAAATAAGAAATCAAACAACGTACAGCTTTGAAAATGACAATGAAGGTGTTTGTGATTTAGCTCAATTGCTAAATATATATTTTTGCAGTAATATATGCATGCCTTTTAGATACTGTCTTACATTGCCCAGATGTGATAAGTAATTCATACTGTTTATATGCATTAATTATACAGCTTTTTAAAATTTACAGTTAGTAATTATTACCTGCTTCAGACAAAGAATAACAATTTTGATAATAAAGTGAAACTACTATATTGTGACCTACTCTTTCTGCAGAATTCACATAATGTGATTTTTTCACAACTGGGTTATGCAAATATTTCTTGCCTGTATAAGAATAATGAATAATGTAAATCTAATGTCCATGCTTTGGGTATAAATATTAGGCTTTTTTTTATAGAGGCAGCATATTTTTCCTGATGAAGACACTGTGGAAAGTATTCTTATAGCCAGATCTTAACAGTCAATTTGTGTTGTGTAAGCTAAAATTATAGTCAATCCAAATAGGTTAAAGTATTTAGGACATACTTTGTGTACAGATCCCAAAATGAACAGCTAATTTTAAATTAGCATTTTACATGGAGAGCCAAATTATATCAAAAATGGAGTCTTACATTTTATTAATCTCTTACTCTTAAAAATATTTAAAATTATTGTGCTTAATTGTTATGCAAACAAGCATAAAGTTCCTAATATTCAGGAATTATAATCACTCTCAACTCCTGTTAATTTATTATGTGCCTGGTGACATATTTAGTAAAGGAGTGGAAAAAAAAATACATCTTATTTACATCGTATCAATTCCTGATCTAACTGTTCATTTTTGTATGTGTCATTTTGATATTAAACTATATTGCACAATAAATTTGTCTAAGCTATAGCTATGTGATCTCATTCCATTCCATTGTATGGTGAAAGGATGTATTTAGTTGTTATGTATCATTATGGTCACTGTTAATATTGTAGTAAAATCTAGTCACTTGTTTTAATGATTTTTTAGAAAAAAAGATTTTCTCAGCCTAAATCGGTGAAGCTATATACGGAAAATACAAGGGATGCAAATTGGTCATCTGTGATAACAGATTATGGTGTTTTTTTCAGAAACTACTGCACCATAGTACAATTCAATTAAGTTGCCCTTATTGTTTTGCTTTTGTTTAATCTTTCATAGTTAAATGTACAACTGTGCCAGAACATCCTGAAGAGGCAAAAGAATTCTTTTTTCCTGTTTTGCCAGTTTATAATTAGAGTTCTTTTTTTCGCCGCCTTTTTCCCCTTTGCAAATGGTATTTTCTTGTTTAATTTAACAAGAAATGAGTAGTAAATGAAAGCCATTGCCTGAAATCCCACTGTGACTCTGTTTTGCACTTGGCTCCCCAATGAAAAGGCAATTTGCGAAATTATGTGATAGAGTAATTAGATGAAACCAAGGCTTCAGATTGTTGCCATGCAGACATCATGAGGGCTTGCAGGAACAACAGATTATTACCCTGGCAAGCTGGCTCATTGCTTCTCCCATTATTTGTAAACAGAATATTTAGCATCTGAATGTGAAAAAGCCTTTATGACTCCAACTCATAAAATGTAAACCACAGCAGAGGTTGGTGAATTTTTTAACAAAGTGTTCATGTAAAAATTGATCTGGAAGGCAAAATCCCTGTTAATGCAATTAGGAGCTAATTTACCAGCCTTTGCACACAGATGTAATAATGTCTGGATAGTTATTTTCCCTGGAAGCACATAAGACAAATCTCAGTGCAGCAGTTCTTGAGCAAAAACAGGTGTGATAATCTCTGTCATTTGCCTCTGTGCTATAAACAGACCAATTTAAAGGAAGTGCATTATTTATCAAAAATTCATAGTCTTGCCACTAGAATTGGCAACAAACAGTTCCCCTTCAGGTACTAGTACATTTTTAATGCTAAAGTGATTTAGTCCAGAACTTTGGGAAATCAATGTGGTTTATGAAGCCCTTTTCGTGCCCTATAGGTTTTGGAAAACAATAGCATATGTTAAGCACATGACTCTGCCCTGTGCTACTGCTGTTAAGCCTAAGAGTTTAGTATTTTTTCTTTTTGGTATTTTACAAAGCCTCTGTTACATTGTTAGATTAGGCCTACCATCAAGGAATGCTCGTTCAAACTCATAATCAGAAAAACAGTCCTATAAATAGCATAATACAATTTTTGACAAAGGGAATTTCATTAGTTGTTTGTATCATTGTTTTACTGGATTAAAGTTAAGAGCCTTTGATTTTAACGTTAGGGCAAAATCACTACTCTAAACAATATGCAATTCTGAGTTTTTGCTTCTGTCTCAGCAAAGAGATGTATCACTCATCATCAGTTGTTTCTTGAAAATGAAACAAATACTTTGTTCCTTGGTTTAGCTTTTTCATATTGGCTAATGTCAAAGTGACATGAAAAAGCAGAATTTGTAAAGTATATCATGATCTTCTACTTTCAAGTGTAGAAAGGCTATTTTTATACATGGTGCAGACATTGTAGGTGTCAGAGCACAATGGCGTTTTAGACTACCTTGTCAAGCTGTCTTTGCTGTTAAAGGTCAAAGGTCATGAAAGATTTAGATGCCATTAGTCATTGGGGGTTTATTGCGGGAGCCCCAGGATGTCAGCCCACTGGTTGCCCCTGGCAACCTGAATAAAGCATGCAGTTGCTGTCTTGGCAGGGCGCCTGCCTTGTAGATGTTCACTTCACATGTGTAACTGTTCAAGTCCTACTTCATTTTCAAAGGTGAACAAAAAGCAAGTAAAAATTGCTTTTTATAAAGACAAAAATAAAGGGCTTGAGAAGGCAATAAACAAAAGGAAATGAGTTCTATATTGAAAATGTTGTTTCTTTACTAATTTTGTATTTCTACTGTCTGGATTTCCTTGAGAATTAAAATATCATTGACTAGCTTGAGTGTAAATGTTATCTGTATATATTTTTGAGAACAGCATTAATATATTTGCCTTTAATCAACACTCAGGGTCTTCTTCATAGAACTATTTATTTGAAAATACACAGGTATCTCTCAAAAGCAGCTTCCACATTTTTAAATTGACTGGAATTTTGTTTAAGTTTTTATTTTGAATATTGAGGTACATCTTGTGGTGCTTTGTTTGAATAGGTATGAAACATATGAAAGTAATGGGTTTATTCTTGTTAGAGAAGCTTATGTAAGGAGCAGCTGAGTCAGACTAAACCTTTCATTCCCTTAGAGCTCTAGTGCATCAAAGACCCACACCTTTTAGTGAAAACATCATCAATTACAAGACTGACAGGCCCCTGGGATTTAAAGTAAGAAACTCTTTAGGGGAAGTCTTTGTGGTCCATGAAAACTACTGGCATTCAACATCATTTTTCAAAAGAATGCTTACAGGCTGGCTGAATAAATGGCAGGTCATACTATCAGAAATGTACTTAAAGAAACCATTTGCACCAACCAGTTTCATGTTGTTATTTTGATAGATGTGCTTGATGGGAAATCTTGTGAATGATGGGGCTTGGCATATTAAGTATACATGCTGGTCTACTATGAAATAACTGATTATTGTACGAAGTAGTCTATTACCATAAAAATATGATTCATATAAAACTTACAAGTCAATTAAAATTGCACTCTTAATCTGAGACATTGAGCAAAGCATACTTTTCATTATTTAGGAAAATGTCCACCATGTACTGTTTTAATATGCAACTGCTGAAAGTGTTAATTTCATGTTTTGATGCATAATCTGTGTTCTACCCCTAGAGATAGGTAATGCTTTACAGTAAATGTTATCATGTCTATGTTTCTTTATATAATCAAAAACATTTAGATTCATTTAATGTGCCTTAGTGAGTTGTCCAAGTAAACCTAGACTTAGCACTACCTATCATACTGTTGTGTCCTTTTTTACTTACCTGTCATACTGTTGTGTCATTTTTTATTAAGAGCTGTCTGTGAAAAGTTAGCACAAGTTAATGTCAGCTGATAACCTCTGTATGCTAGTGCAGTTAACTACAGTATTACTGACAACAGTAGTCTTACAACGCATACAAGGAGCTGAACAGCAATGAAGCTTACCAGAGGAAAACAGCAGCTTTAAATTTCAATAAAATCGATCTTACCATTTCAGATTTTGGATGTGCTGTGAGTATTTTTGTCTTGTCATAGTACAGGTTTTGAGGACTAGCCGGTGTAATTTATGTTGTAAGGCAAATGATATGATAGCTATTAGCTATTTGACCATTGTCGCAGATATTAGTCCTTATGAGGTTTAACTGTGTATAAAGGAATGTTTTGGTTCTAGGACATATAGTTAATAGCAACATTAATAGCAATTGACACTGTTGTTTGAATTATGTGACAACTTAATGAGGCTGATGTTCTTAAGGCTATGTCTAGACTAACTATTTCTTAATAATTTTAAATACGTGGACATTTAACCTCTAAAAACACAGACTTTTGAAAATGCAGGGGTAGTTCTAAAAATATTGGCTTGGTGATGCAATGTGGACGGTCGGAATGTATACTTTGAAAAACACAGACTGCAAACTTCAAAGGAAAACAATTTACCAGTTGGTGTAGTTTTGTGTCCCTTCAAGGATTTTTCTGCCAACTCATGCATGCCCAGTTTGGCAGAATAACTCTGTCTTTTACAGTTCTGGTTATGTTAGTGGGGGTGGAGATTCTTTTGTAAATGATATGAAAACCCTAGTATACACAAAGATCATTTTCATTTAAAAAAGTGTTTGGCTTATTGTCTTGCTCTCTGTCATTTCAAGGTTGATTTCAAAACAAAATCAGGAAAATTTATGCACTGATTCATTTAGAAAGGCTTCTTTAGGCACTTCTCTTGGATGTCTGCATTATAATCCATAATAATATTAAGTGCTTTTAATAGGATGTAATTTTTAATTTAAATATTGTTTCTGTGTGTACCAAGACTTTTATTATTTTTACATCTGTTTTGTTAGTATTACACTTAGATGGTTATGTGACCAGTCATTACCACACATCAGACAAACAAGAAAAAAAGTTAATTGATTTTTTACCTTTATCAGTACATCTTTGAATTGTTAAATGGATACCATATCACATCCATATTGAATCATAGACCCTTTTAAGATTTCTTTATTTTTTACTGCTATTGATTGCTGAACAACATAGCAATGGACTGCATCTTATGGGAATATTAACTCACAATCTCATTCTAAATAGCATCTGAAGTAAGAATGTATTGAATTATTTACAATGACTTACACATATGGCTGAAGTAATGTACATTGCTTTCTTGTATTTGTATTTAAAATGCTCCTAGTACAAAAACAAAGGGAGTAAGTGTTTTTATAGTGACTTAAAAATTTTATATCATCAGATTGATTCAGCCAGCAGCCTTGATTTGCATTTCATTATAAACTGTAACTGGTAAAAGAACTAAAATATCTTGCTTAGATTTTGTATATATTTTAATATGGGAAGTTTTGTTTTTAACTATTAATATATTTTAATAGAATCAACAAGACAGCTTACTATGTTTGTTAAAGTAGATTTTTAATCATTGATTTTAAAATAAATAGCTAAGAGAAACTATTTCAAGTGAAATGTTTGTGCTTAAGTTTTCATTCGCCATGTTAGAGTAAAAAGATGTCTTCATTTAGGTAAATGTGTTATTTTTTTAAAATGTAACAGAACTTGCAGCAGCATAAGGGAACAATTCCAAAAATACCTTTACCTTTCTTTAATCCTTTGCCCTCTCCATGATATGTTTCCTTTCCCAATGGACCCCTTAAATGAGTATTAATTAAAATAGTGAGGGCAAAAGGGTAATTATGATAATAACATAATAATATCAGCTGGTTATTACAAGTTTTTGTGGCCTGAAATTACTTCCTTTGTGTATCACATTTCTGTGACATTAACAAACATTTGTTTTCTGGCAATGTGCAGAATTGTAATTTATATTCCGTGTCTAAAGGATTTGTGTATTGTGTCAACATTTTGATGGGTGTGTCTTGTTTAATTCAGTACATTTTCTGTTAAGAAAAACTGTTTACTTTATTTCCTGTTAAGATAATATTTATGAGTTTTAGGAGACTCTAAAACTAATATATTGGCTTGTACATGTTTCTAAGAATGCCCTGGTAATTTGTTTATTACTGAGAAGATGCATACCTGTGTGTGGGGTTGTGCAATTTTGCCAACATAGTTGTAGCTGCTACTTTTACCTGTTAGCTATATTCGAATCTCTATCTTTCTCTTGATATTAATGTACCCTGCAGATCGCTGGCAGCTTGCTTCCAGCTGTGGCAGGCATGGTGCAGTGAATTGCTTTTGAATGTTCTTTACTCAAATAGGCAGTAATTACAAGCTTAAAGAGGTTTAGTGGTCCAGTAAACTACATAATCACCCCTGAATTAGCCCAGGCTCATCAGTTGCAGTCCAGCAAGCTCAAGCCTCTGTTTGCATGCCGGGCCTTATTACAGAACAACCTAAGCAGCAGGTGTGGAACAGCAAGCTTCCCCCTTAAATACGGCTTTCTGCTGGGGACAATGATCCTTAATGAGATACGGTTATACTCCCAAAGTGCTTTAACTGGGAAAATTAACACTCAGACGAGCAAGCAATAGCCCATAAGTTCCCTGTTTACATGCAGCTTTAATATTGCTAACTGCTGTTTGAAATGAGAAATTCCTGCAGGCATTTTTAATGGAAAATTTTGTCTGTTCTTATTTCAACCATTTTAAAAATCTATTGGAAAACCTGTCTCTATTAATTTCTGTCAATGCTATTTCAAAGTTGGCTTGTTTGTCAAACAGCTATGGCAAGACTGGTATGCTAATTAAAAGTGTATGCTTATTTATAGCTCTTAACATCATGGCACAGAAAAGAACAAGACATGTTCTATTCATGTAGATTTTTTTGTTTTTATTTGTTCTCTCATCAGACTTGCCACATAATTGAATAATCATTATAGATGTTTACTGATAATGTAGATTAGCTCTCATAAAGTGGACTTTATCTGCATATTTTTATACAGCAATAGAAAAGAAGTTACAAATGATTGGTAGCATTTTTGCCTCAGTGATAAAAGTAATGAAGCATTCTGATCTAATAAAAATGCCAGAATATTAATATTGTCAGTGTGGTGAAAAGGGAGCTAGACACTGATTAGTTCATAAATTCTGACAAGAAACTTGCATTTGTCCCAGTAGTGAAATAAAGTTAAGAACTATCAAAAATTATATATGAGACATTATTGCCAAATTATTCTTATGTAAAGAAGAACAAGAGTTAAATATACAGACTTTATTATGTCTATATTATTTGGCCATTGTACTACAGTGTCATCTTTTATTCAGCAGTTATATAATGTGTTTCTATCAAAAGTGAACTTTTTTTAAATTATATATATTTTGAACTAACAACAAGTTATCTAAATAGCTGCACCAACTGAAAGCAGATCCACACCTTACTTCCTTGCCTGGCAATTGCCCAAACATTAAAACAGAATCTTTCCACATTTAAAAAATATTTATAGCTTCATTAAAATCTATACATTGGGTTTGATTTGAATTGGATAATTTATTTTTTCTAAACTAGTTTTTTGGAATTAAATACAGTATTTGCAATATCACATATGGCAAAAATAGGCCTTCTTGTTATCCCATCTATTCAGCACCCCATTTCTGTTAAGCTTTTTTCATTATCGCCAAGTCATCACACAACCTTGGGGTGCTGATTGATGACCAGCTGTCCTTCAGGGACTATACTGCCTCAGTCTCTCAGCCTTGCAGATTTACTTTGTACAGTTTCTGCAAGAACAGAATGTATCTGACAGAATGTACAGCACAACTCCTGGGACAAGCTTTGGTCTTGTCACGTCAGGAGTACTGCAACTCTCTGCTGGGAGGAGAAATAGCAGGTGTCACCAAGCCACCTATATACATGGAAATACTGCTGAAGTCCTATACTCCTTCTCAACCACTCAGGTCTGCTATTGAACAATATCTGGTGATACCAGTTCTGCGTGGTATCAAATTTCAGGCTAGAATTCTACTGTCCACCTCCATCCAAACTGCTGACTCCCTCAATGTGCTTAGAAGCATTTGAGGAGACTTTTTTGTGACAATTAAATGTTTAAATATTTACTAGATTATGTTGACTTCCTTTGTAAGTTGCTTTGGATAAAAGTGTCTGCTAAGCAAATAAATGTAAATGGACATTTGGCCGATATCAGTGCACTGGGACATCCTGACATCAGAAAATTTCAAGAACGTCCAGATGAAAGTGAAAAAGAGTGATTTATTGATAAACAATAAATATGCAGGGATCAGTAACACAGAAAGAGTAAAATAATAACAAAATAACAAACCCTAAAACCTCTTTGTGCCTACCTTAGTATAGTAAAGAATCCCCACTAATATTTGGCATGACTCTTACACTACAGCTAATCTGTTGCCATTCACTCCGCTGTTGACTCTAAGTAACAATGACAAAGTGACTGTAAACGGCTTTGAAGTTTCCTCTAGGAAGTACATTTGGTTTAAGTTTTAGACTAATATTGTGTGGAGAAGTGGATATGAGTGATCAAAAATGTATTAATGCATTAATCACGAAAAATTTTAATTCCCAGTCAACAAATCTATTTTAAGAATGGCAGAGATGGCAAAGATTTTTCATATGGGAGTAGGCACAAAATATTCCAGAGCATCCACAAAGTCGGTACAATGAAATTGTTATATTAAATTATATAATTCTGTTCTTTTGTAATTCTGAACCAAACCGTGGTGAACTTTCCAGACTTTGATAACTTTCTACCATTGGTCTACCTTTATATCACCCTTCAGAGAAATTTTAAGTGATTATGCACAATTTTGTGCCTTAAAATAATTTCGGTGTCCTTTTGCAATTCTTTTTGTGAGTGCATTAGTAAGGGGTAGCTACTGTGTTCTGAAAATAATGAATTTGTTCCAATTAAAATCATTTATGCTTTGAAAATTTATAATATGCTTTAAAATTTAAATGTCTGCGGTGGGTTGGCACCCTGCCCAGGATTGGTTCCTGCCTTGTGCCCTGTGTTGGCTGGGATTGGCTCCAGCAGACCCCCGTGACCCTGTGTTTGGATTCGGGGGTTGGCAAATGGATGGATGGATTTAAATGTGGAGAAGTTTGTGTTTCCAGATTTGGGTAGAATGGCACAGGCAGCTGTGTTAAAAGACAGTGGAGTTTTCATAATGTGATCATTGTATTTTATGAATATTGTGCTTCATTGTTTAAATTTTCTTTAGTATTGTGACTGCAGATATGTGGATTTATATATATAGTATGGCTTGGAACTCCTCTCAAGGTTATATCTACTCTATACGTATAAAATCCTAAGCCTAAAAGTGCAATGATTTTGTGCAACGATTTTATGTGACTTTTTATGTCACATTTTGTGTCATTCTTTAAATCTGACTTATTTTAAAACCTACATATATATATGTTTGGCATCATTCTGTTCATAATTTTTCGAACTTTAATGTGATGTTGTTAGATTTTCAGATTCTTATTCCGTTTTTTTAAATGATAGATAGATAGATAGATAGATAGATAGATAGATAGATAGATAGATAGATAGATACTTTATTAATCCCAAGGGGAAATTCACATAATCCAGCAGCAGTATACTGATACAAAAATCAATATTAAATTAAATAGTAATAAAAATGCATGTAAAAGCAGACAATAACTTTGAGTAATGTTAGCATTTACTCCCCCGGATGGAACTGAAGAGTCGCATAGTGTGGGGGAAGAACAATCTCCTCAGTCCTCCTCTGCCTGGAGATGACACTGTTCAGTGGATGGAGTGGATTCTTCATGATCGACAGGAGTTTGCTTAATGCCCGTCGCTCTGCCACACGTTAAACTGTCCAGCTTTATTCCTACAATAGAGCCTGCCTTCCTAACAAGTTTTTCCAGGTGTGAGACGTCCTTCTTCTTTATGCTGCCTCCCCAGCACATCACCGCGTAGAAGAGGGCACTTGCGACAACCGTCTGGTAGAACATCTGCAGCATCTTATTGCAGATGTTGAAGGACGCCAACCTTCTAAGAAAGTATAGTCGGCTCTGACCTTTCTTACACAGAGCATCAGTATTGGCAGACCAGTCCAATTTGTCATCTAGCTGCACTCCCAGGTATTTATAGGTCTGTACCCTCTGCACACAGTCACCTCTTATGATCACGGGTCCATGAGGGGCCTGGGCCTCCTAAAATCCACCACCAGTTCCTTGGTCTTGCTGGTGTTCAGGTGTAAGTGATTTGAGTTGCACCATTTAAGAAAGTCTTTGATTAGCTTCCTATACTCCTCCTCCTGCCCACTCTTGATGCAGTCCACAATAGCAGTGTCATCAGCGAATTTTTGCACGTGGCAGGACTCCGAGTCATATTGGAAGTCTGATATATATGGATTGAACAGGACCGGAGAAAGTACAGTCCCCTGCGGCGCCCCTGTGTTGCTGACCACAGTGTCAGACCTGCAGTTCCCAAGATGCACATACTGAGGTTTGTCTGTAAGATAGTCCACAATCCATGCCACCAGGTGTGAGTCTACTCCCATCTCAGTCAGCTTGTCCCTAAGGAGCAGAGGTTGGATGGTGTTGAAGGCGCTAGAGAAGTCCAAAAACATAATTCTTACAGCACCATTGCCTCTGTCCAAGTGGGAGAGGGATCGGTGTAGCATATAGATGATGGCATCCTCCGCTCCCACCTTCTCCTGGTATGCGAACTGCAGAGGGTCGAGGGCGTGGCGGACCTGTGACCTCAGGTGGTGAAGCAGCAGCCGCTCCATGGTCTTCATCAGATGTGACGTCAGAGCAACAAGCCAGAAGTCATTCAGCTCACTAGGATGTGATATCTTTGGGACTGGGGTGATCCAAGATGTTTTCCAAAGCTTTGGGACTCTCCTCTGTTCCAGGCTCAGGTTGAAGATGCGCTGTAGAGGACTCCCCAGTTCCAACACACAGGCCTTCAGCAATCGTGGCGATACACCATCTGGACCCGCTGCTTTGCTGGCACGAAGTCTTCTCAGCTCTCTGCTCACATGGGCTGCTGTAATTATGGGTGGGGATGCCTCACCTATGCTGGTATCAGCAGAAGGATGGTTGAAGGATGCAGTACTCCGAGGCAAGAGTGGGTTAGGGTGATCAAACCTATTAAAGAAGTTGTTCATTTGGTTTGCTCCCTCCACGTCTGTCTCGATGGTGGCACCCCGCTTCAGGCTGCAGCCAGTGATAATCTTCATCCCATCCCACACTTCCTTCATGCTGTTGTTCTGCAACTTCTGCTCCAGTTTTCTCCTGTACTGCTCTTTCGCTACCCGGAGCTGAACTCGGAGTTCCTTCTGCACGCACTTGAGCTCATGCTGATCACCGTCTTTAAAAGCCCTTTTCTTCTGGTTCAAAAGGCCTTTGATGTCATTTGTAATCCATGGCTTGTTGTTAGCATAGCAGCGTACTGTTCTTACTGGAACTACAATGTCCATACAGAAGTTGATGTAATCAGTTGTGCATTCAACAGCGTCTTCAATGTTATAAACTAAAATATCAAAAAAGTCATGTTTTTTTTTTAATATCAAGAAAGCCGTGGTTTTTCATTTCAATAAATCAATAAATCATCATTCAATAAATTACATTATTTTTGACTGAGTAAACTTTCACAGGAATAAACTATTAAAAAATTATCTATTCATAACACCAATGTCTGTATATAGGTGATTTAGTTAGCTGAAAGTCGAGTTATGATGACCCACTGGAGTTACGATGACCCATTGCATACCACTTTAGTTTTCACATGATTTTTCCTGTTATTTTTTAAAAAAAAAAAAAAAGTTTTTTTTATCTATAAGAGTGTCAGTTAAAATGAATAGATCATTTATTTAGTCCCTTATAAATACTCATTGATCATAGTGGACCTCAGTTTGACAGGAATACTCCAATCGGTAAGAGAGTAAATATTTTATTCTCATTTCATGATTTTTACTCTGTTTATATGATAATGAATTTTTCTTTTACATATTTACAGAATTTCATGATTTTAGTCATATGGGCCCTATTAGGCCGCAACTGGGGTTAGGCTAGCGGGGGCTTGGTCCCCCAAGTTCTTCCATAATCAGAAATGGTCATGTTAAATTGCTCTCTGATTCAGTCCATGATGCAATGCTTGCGGCAGTGATACGGAGCGGCAAAAAAGACAGTGGCTGTATAGGCTTTAAAATGATCGATGGGCAACGCGACAGCAGCCGCAGAAAGATAGCCTCTGATCCAATGGCATTTCCTTAGCATGCCTTCAGCTGCCCCCTCTTCACAACGTGAGCAGTGTTATACTTCCTGTGAAAAAGAGATTTAACCACGCCTGGGGCCAGAAATAAAGGGCAAGTATTGTTTTTACAACGCCACGCGAGACAAAACAGTGAGACATCATTTAAAACAAATCAACAGACATCTAACCTAGCAGTTTTGGTAGACACGGTTCATTTGCTCCCAGCTATTGAAACAACGACAAGTGACAAGCAAAACATGCAGCTCGCCAGCAGCAGAAAGCCAGCCGATGATCCGACTGCTTCCCCTTAGCATGCGTTCAGCCACCAAAACTTCCCCCCTCCCCCCCGCCCACTGTGAATGACAGAGACACGAAGTGGCAAAGGACAGCTGCTATACAGGCTTTGAAATGATTGGGCAGCGAGACAAGCAGACCAGGCAGCTCGCCAGCAGCAGAAAGACAGCAGATGATCCAACGGCATCTCAGCGTGCGTTCAGCCACACCCCCTTTATAACTTGAGCAACGTTATACGTCCTGCAAGAAAGAGATGTAACCACGCCCAGGGCCGGAAATAAAGGACAAGTATTGTTTTTACAAAAGTTGTAAAGTAAAAGTGAAAATAATGCAAATGTAAAAATTCCCATGAAAATAACAATCTCTTTTAATTGTATTTCCAGTAAACATGTTAAAATATCATGTATATCTGTCAACTTTCCATTATTCTGTGACTAAAATCAAGACTAGTATTATTGTAAAAAACTAATTTATATTTGTGCAAAACACTATGCCTGAGGTATTTTACAACACATCTCTCTATTATAAAAAAAACTCTTTTGGAGAGAGATCTTTTGAAGAGAGACAGAGAGACAGAGACACTTTCACATCCTGCAAGACAGGCAAGTCACGTCATACTTACAACGTTTGGAAGCTAGTCCCATGATACATAAGCAGAGCAGGTTAGAGATAATGGAAGTAGGAAAATTTGAAAGTCTCAAAAAAGTGAGAGTAAAGATCACATTAGCGCACACAAACGGAAAATATTATTTGGTGAAATAACGGAACAGCAAAAAGAGATTGAATAGTGTTTGAGGATGTCTGGGGGAGAAGAGAGACAAGGCAGTGACTTTAAAACATTCGAAGCACCGCATGAAATGCAGATCACAGCACAAGAGCGGCAGCAATTTAGCAGCTGATCGAGCAAAGAGGAGGTAAAAAAAAAGAATCTGTTTCCCATTGTATCACCATTTAAGAGTGGTTTTGGAGGAGCGGCTGCATCTACTTGCGGTGTGTACAGCCCCCCTCTTCACAACGGAGCATAGAGCTTTGCGTTTTGGCAAGTAAAGCCCCCTAGTAACTATAATTATTTACATTTATAATTTTTATACATTTGCAGCACAAGTTGATTTTGATCAATTTCTTTTTTTACTTAAGGCATAATTATAAGCAGGGTGGCATGGTGGCACAGTGGGTAGCGCTGCTGCCTCACAGTTAGGAGACCCAGGTTGGCTTCCTGGGTCCTCCTTGCGTGGAGTTTTCATGTTCTCCCCGTGTCTTTGTGGGTTTCCTCTGGGTGATCTGGTTTCCTCCCACAGTCCAATAACATGCAGGTTAGGTGGATTGGCGATTCTAAATTGGCCCTAGTGTGTGCATGGTATTTGTGTGTGTCCTGCGGTGGGTTGGCACCCTGCCCAGGATTGGTTCCTGCCTTGTGCCCTGTGTTGGCTGGGATTGGCTCCAGCAGACCCCTGTGACCCTGTGTTCGGATTGAGCGGGTTAGAAAATGGATGGATGGATGGACATTTAGAGTTACTAAATGAGACCAATATATGATGAAAATATAATAATTACCCGATACCATCAGCATACTTCATTATCTTCATTCTCAAATTCTCCAGTACAGATTTCCCACAACCTTAAACTTAGTTTTGTTTATAATTATATTGTTAAGGTGATTTTACTGGAGGATTTTACTGTTAGAGGGAATGCTACGAAAAGTTGAATATAAAAAAAAGACTCCTAGGATTGTTCTTTGTAAATCTAAATAAAGCTTATCTGGAATTGGCAAACTGCAAGTTTGTATCTGTGTCCTTGTATTTCTTGTTAAAGAATTAAGTTTAAAGTAATAGATGATATCCATTCCACCATTTTCCTTCATAACTTTAAAAAATAAATCATATCATCTGTTAATCTGAGTTTGCTTTAAAATGAAAAAGTTTAGCTCCCACTCTGTACTTTGTCCAGTGCTGCTGTCTGTTTTCTAACATGGATGCCAAAATGTACACAGTACTTCGTATGAGGCCTTAAGTATGCATTACATAATCTAATTGTAACCTCCCTTGACTTGTACTCCAAAGACTAGATATAGCCTTATATCCTATTAGCCTTCTTAATTTCTTCTTTACAGGTCTGGATGTAAAAAGTGGTTTTTCATAAGGCGTACTTTCAGGTTTCAAATCTCCAGTTGTGTATTTAGATCTAAGGTTTTTAATCCCTACATGTAACATTTTACATTTATTTACATTAAATTTAATGCAAATAAAAAAAAAATATTGAAAACATCTCTTTAAGTCATATTTTGCCTTTTCTGCAATATTTATTTCTAATTGTTTTTTAGCTTCTCATATTATAATTCTTATCTATTGTTCATATGCAATCATAAGTCCTACAGTTAGTTCTGGATTTAATTGATCTGAATATCTTTTACAACGGTTTTTACACCATCTTATTTGTCTGCTTACTTATCCACTATGGACTCCCCTTACTGCTCCTAAATTTTGGAAGAAACTCATCCTGAAATGTACATAAAATATTTTTTATTCTGCACAACTGCTGATTTTACACTTAAAAACATATACTAGTTTACCTTATTTAGGTTTTGCTACATCTGTTCAAAATGTGCCCTATTTATGTAAACTTTAATTTAAATTTTAGTTTTTTGTAACTAAATCATCATGCTTCAATTGACATCATTCTCTGAGTACTGTCGTGATTATTATAAAATACTAGCAGACCACGTGCACTTCGCTGCAGTCGCTGTAGGTGGAATAATTATGTATCAACATGCGACTTACAGAGTTTCTTTATATACAACATTTTTGGTAGTAAAAGTCTACTAAACACTAAAGTACAAAAACGAAGTAGAAAGTAACAGTAAACCACAACACCCCCGGGAACACCGGCACACCGCTACTAAACACTAAGAAACACTAAGTAGAAACACTAAAGGAAAAAATACTATTCAGTAAGTACTGCGTCTAGTAAACAGTAAATCAGTGAAGGAGAGAGGACTAAACACTAAGAAAAAAGAATGGCAAAACCGTGTCAGCTGTGGAGCTCAGCTCGGAGCGAAATGAAGTGAATGAAATGAGGTGAATGGGAGGGGAGATGATCACGTGACTCCCCCACCCACCTTAACTCTCCATCGCTCCACAAACACACAAACACAGTCTCTCGGATGTCAACTCTCCTTTATATAAATCAGTAAAGGAGAGAGGACTAAACACTAAGGAAAAAGAATGGTAAGACCACGTCAGCTGCGGAGCTCAGCTAGGAGCGAAATGAAGTGAATGAAATGAGGTGAATGGGAGGGGAGATGATCATGTGACTCCTCCACCCGCCTTAACTCTCCATCCCTCTACAAACACACAAACACAGTCGCTTGGATCCCAACTCTCATTTATATGTATAGATAATACACACAATATTACACAATATCTGGTCACCTTCCCTTATTCTTTCTAGTTGTATCTAAATATCTTCAGTAAGATGTGGCTTATCGCCAATTTGAAGCAGATATGCATTGGGATTCTCTTTTACATTAATAGCATTTCTACAACCCTTTCAATTTGCCTGTTCTTCCCTAAATAATGTGTACCAATTTATAATACATTTATCCCTATATCTTCTCTGATTCAGTCAGTTTCCTGTTATTCCTACAACATCATAATTATATGTCGATACATGTAACACTAACTCACTAGTTTTATTCTTGATACTACTAGCATGAACACAAGAATTTTTAATATAATATTTAATTTTGGTATTTTAATTGAATTCTACAAAATGTATATTAATACTTACCTATCCTTTATGTGAAGTTATAAACCTGGTATCTCCTAACCTCCCAGGCTAAATTTCCCAATCTTCCCACAGATCTCCTCAATCTAAACTAGACTGATGGCCTGGTACAGGCAGAACTTCTGATAAGACTACCTTCTTAGTTCTGCTTTTCTGCTTAACACTTAACACTTTAAATCTGGATCATAGAACTGACAGATTACTTTTACTTATGTAATTTGTTAAATCATTAATAATGACAATTGGATTTCCCCTTTTCTCTCTGGTCAGGAGTCCTTCAATGTTAGAAGGATTAGAATTATTAGAGTCACTATCAAATCCAGCAAGATCCTGAAAAAGGTTTGCCACCTCCAGTTTGGGTCTTTGTCTCTAGACAGTGTGCACTTCTAAAGGCCATGTCATATTACATGTTTTTTTCTCAGTGACTTTCAGCTGTAGCATTTATTAACATAATTTTAGTGAGATGGGGGCAGTCAGTTGTGAAGTCCCATTGAACAAGTTGCATCATGTGACCAGTGACTCGCTCCAACTAGTCTGTGACTTGCTCCAATAAAACCAGACAGGTTTGATTAGCTCACCTGGAAGTATAATTCATATAATCCAGTGACAAGGAGTAAGGAATGTGGGCATTCTTACCAACAGGATCTTACAAACAGAAGACAAGCTCATCTGTCTGATGTCTTGTGTTTTATGTACCACAAAAAAATGGAAAAAAAGAATAAAATTGGACAGGCGCTGCATCTGAAGTCACTGTATCAGTTAATGTTTTTTACAGCACTGGCTCCATCAAGCAGAACGTTATTGGCTGTCACAAAAAGGGGTTGGCACATCTAAGTCGGTAAATGTAACATGCTCAACAATTTTCAGTTGTTTAAATTGACATAATCCAGCAGTGAAGTCAGCATCTGAAGTTCTCAAGTTTGACGTATCCCCACGACTGGAAGTTACACAATGTGACATTGGCTTTATTTTGTGCTTACGTCTGACCGTGACTCCAGTATTTATCTAACAGGAGCTGATTGCTGTGCCATTCTATTCTGGAGAGCAATTGTAAAAAAAAAAAATACCAGTATTCTGAACTCTACATTATATTGTTATTTTTTTATATTGCAGGTTTATACTAAGATTATTTTTTATTATAATTATTATAATAATGATAATATTATTTAATATTATATAATTATACTTTTATAATAATAATAATAATAATAATACACATACATATTAGATTATTATAAGATTATTATTTGTCTAAGGTCTAAAATAGTAAACATAGCAACACAGAAATATTTACAGAATATGATCTCTCAGGGTAGTGTAGTAATGAATCCTGTAAATAAGAAATGTCTGATGGGATGGGCTGTGCTTTCCCATAGTCAAGTAATGGAAATGGCATGTTTAAAAAACGTGTAGAATTATTTAAAAACTGAAAGCACGTTTTCTGCATTACATTCTGTATGGACTTTCAGAGACTTCACCATTTATAATTTCAATAATAATGCATTTATGTATAGTATACCATCATCACACTCACAAAAACCCATGTCAAATGTAATCTTTCCTCAAAAATGTGTTTAGAATTTTTTTTTTCTAAATGATTAGTTAACTGCCTTGTTTTAAGGCTCACTCAGTCATTTCTATCAAAATCAATCTCTGCATTAATGTGCACTATTTATTGATACCTGCATTTCTCCTTTGACATTTTGACTTTCATCATTGTTTAAACCTTTGTTTTGTCCATTACTAGGAAATCAAAAATGTAGTTTTTGTTCTGACAGTTCTCACTTCCCAAAAAAGTATTTTGTTTTACTTTTGTTTGTGTTACCAATATTGTAATGGAGATAGGTCAGATATTGCTAGTATGAAATTTATTTTAATTATTTATGGAGTGGCCCAAATACGTGTGGCCTAACAACTGAGTTAAATTAATGTGTACAAATAATTTGCATTGTTTAAAATAAATTCTTGTAATCCACATACATGGTATTTTATACAGCACTCAGCATTAAACAACCAATTTTCTTTTATGTTTAAGTCATTTTTGATGAACATTTTGTTGTGCTTCAATAGGAGAATAAATTAATAAAGTGAAAAATTTTCTACAATACCTCATACTGTATTCTGTTTTTAAATAACAGAAAACACCTGGTACTTTGTCTGGTCCTTCTTGGTCAATTGTGAAGTGTAAATTGCATGCCACTTTATTAATATGGAAAAACTGAGTCATTGTTTTTTTCATTATGATTTCCAATATATAAATATATATGAATGCTCTTGACCACATACATAGGGAAAAAAAGAAAGAAATGACAGGATGATCCATTTCTGACATTGTGTTTACACATAATTTGTGCTTAATTAAATAACAAAAATGCACTATCTCAAGCAAGAGAAATATACTTAATATTAAATAAGCATTTAAATACTAGTCATGCATTACAATTTACAACTGTTTGGTTATGTTGCAGAGCTCCAAAAAATCATAGGGCTATTGATTGCATAAACATGTACATCACAGCACTTTCCCATAAAAATGACACAGTTAAATTGGCTTTTCACACAATCATCATATGTCTGATTACCAATAATAATGGGATGGAGATGGCTTACACAAAAGAAATTTGTCTTCTGAAACAATGGTGCCATGGCAACAATCTCTCCCATAAAGTCTATAAAACCAAAGTACTGGCCACTTGGTTCAAGCACAGCGGTAGAAATGCTGTGTAAAAGGTGAGGAGCTTTACCCTTCTCAGAGTCACCATCACTAATGATCTAATATAGGTGCAACAAATCTTGGCTGATGTCACAAAGATTCACCACCAATCCTCCAACATCTAAGGAGAGCACAGCCCTTACTGACTGGATTAAATTCTGGCATTAAACCTTTCCAGCTCAGGCTCACAAAATACTTCAGACAGTGGAGAAGTCACATCAGTAGTTCCATTAATGCTGATGCATGTGCATGTACCTTGCAGTTAACAAAGAAATAATATCAATTTGGCAAACAATGAAATTAAGATGGTAATTTGTTGTTTTTTCACCTGCAAAATGTATGGAGGTCAATGGTGGAATATGTAACACCAGAATAAAATCTTGTCAAAATGCAGAAGAAAAAGTTAATTCAGGATAATTTTATAAACCGTTTTTTTTACTCACAATTTCAAATTGGAATTAAATGCAAGTATAAAATTACTGTGGTGGTAAAAACAACAAAGTTAGTATATAAAGCACTCAGTTTAAAGTCATGTTTTTTTTTTTTGTTTTCTTCTGACTCCTTACTCCTAGAAATACCCCCAAACATAAACAGGCATAGAACACATGACCCTGCACTGGACACAGAAGTGCAAGTACTACTGTATTTACCACTATAACTACATACACAGTTTAATTTCAGAATATTCTGTTTTAGAACATGTTCATAACAGCACTTCTTAAACTGTGTATTAAGCTGCTAAATGAATAAAATACTAATTTTGTATTCAGTATTGTGCTACTAAGTATGACTGTACACACTTGTTTCATGGGACACATTGCAAGGCACTTTTTAAAAAAGTAGGAATTGCAAAAAGTAAAAGAAAAACTTGAGAAGTGAACTGCACATAAAATGTCTGCATGACCTGATATTGTCCAGTATTAAACTGTAGTTATCATTTTCTCCCAAGTTATGTCTAGATAAGCCTTACATTCTTCTGAACTAACATAAGTAACAAACGGATATCATATAAGCGAAGTAATTACTTATCAACTGACAACAAATGTATGTTCCCTTGTTAAACTGTTGTTCTGCTCTTCTTACTTGAGTGCATTGTAGCTCTACTCATTTTTTTACTCATCCTCTTCCATTCCATATATTTTAAAATTTTTGTTTAATGCCTTTATTGGTTGCTGGTATTCATTTTGTATTCCTAAAAGAATATTCTTATTTTAGGTTTAATATTAAGTTTTCAAGTATAATTTCTGATATTGTAATGCAGACAGGGGAGATAGTGTTCAGTATTAAGGACGTGAATTAATCAATTTATTTGAATAATCTATTGAATGATCTAAATAATTGTGCCCTAAAAAACTGTTCAATGAATGTATACACATAATCATGTAATTTTATGTTTCAACTTATGTTGTATTTGATAGCAATGCTAGTTCCAGTACTCTTATTAGGGAATGATTTCTTCAAATTGTCAACTGCTACAGCAACCCAATCATGTCCTGCATACATATGTTGTTCTTTTCAGTTGTCTGTAAATCTATGTCACTAAGTAAATGTTTTAGGATGTCAACCGCTAAAATTCAAGATATATTTGCTTAATTTGTAATTTATTATATCTCTATTTTTGCCATTGCTGCTTCCATTTAATGACCTATATAAAAAATAATGTTAGTGGATCTTTCTGTGATTTGGGGTGTTTCATTTACTTTTAACTACGGTATAATTCTTTTCTACGCTTTTAGTGTTTGTACTTAAATGCTCATTATTTAATTAAGTCTTTTGCACTCTCCCAACAAGCCCCTGTATTCTTCACTTCTTTGGTATTCCAAGCCTTTTAAATGGGACATTTTTGAGGGAGGGAGAATTTAACTAGGCTGGATGGAGTTTTTAGCTGGTTGTAAGCTCTTCCTGCATGTTTTTGGAAAAACAATGAAAAATGTGTTTGAAGAAATGTTTGGGAAGGACTTGTTTATCTCTCACATAGTGCAGTGAATTTCAGATTTAAACAGAAGAAGAGACATTCATTTTAGAATTAATATTTCACTTTAAGTTTGATGATGCTTGGAAAGTGTGATCTTTATATTGATTGAAAGATAACAATCAACTTCTAATAACTAAACATTACCGTTCAGAGTGAGAAAAAGCTAAACACACCTGTTCATTTTAAACACAATTCTTTTTTAAGATACTAGGGGGCTTCGCCCCCTGCTCGCTTCACTTGCCCACCCCCAGGTTTGGTTTACCGGATATACAATTTTTCATGGGAATTGTTACATATGCATTATTTTCACTTCTACTTTAAAACTTTTGTAAAAACAATATTTGTCCTTAATTTCTGACCCCGGGTGTGGTTAAATCTTTCTCGCAGGACATACAGTATAACGCTGCTCAAGTTGTGAAGGGGGGCAGCTGAATGCATGCTAAGGAGATGCCGTCGGATCATCTGCTGTCTTTCTGCTACTGCTGCTGGCGAGCTGCATGTTCTTTTTGTCGTGCTGCACATCGATCATTTAAAGGCCTGTACAGCAGCTGTCCTTTTTCCACTTCGTGTCTCTGCCACTCGCATTGTGAAGGGGTGGCTGAATGTACGCTAAGGAGTTGTAGTCGGATCATCTGCTGGCTTGTTGCTGCTGGCGAGCTGCGTTTTCTGCTTGTCACGCTTTGCGTTGACCCTTTCAAAGCTTGTTCAGTAGCTGTCCTTTCGCCACTTCGCGTCTCTGCCACTTGCATTGGGATCATCTGCTGGCTTCCTGCTGCTGCTGCTGGCAGCTGCATGTTCTGCTTGTTGCTTGTCATTGTTTTGAGAGCTGGAGCACATGATGTCTGACTGCCAAAAGCATTCCAACAACTGCTTGGTTAGATGTCCGTGAACTTGTTTTAAATGTTGTCTCCTGCTTTGTCTCACGTGACGTTAAAGTGTCTCTCGCGGGACGTCAAATTGTCTTCGCCTGACAAGTGTCTCTCGCGGGACGTCAAATTGTCTTTCGAGAAGATCATGTCTCGTCTCCCTCCCAAGATTTGTTTTTATAATTGAGACATATAATATATGCTTACAGTCTCATATATATTCCATTCTTAAAATACATTTTTAATCATTATAACCATGACCTACCATATACAGTATATTTTGAAAAGATAATACAGGGAACATTCTGTTATGCTCCAGCAATACAGGATTAGAGATGAATGCAGCCTACATGATTTGTAACATTATTCCTCTATTGAGGTAGGCCAGGTGTCTGATGTAGGAAGTCAAGGTTTTTTCTGGATTTCAGTGACTTTGTACCATGAAAGCACAGTACAACTTTGGATGTTTTTGGTATTTAACTCCTCAGAAGCTTCATATGATATGAAATGGCATATTCTTGTCATAATAACTTTTAAAATATGTTGGGTATTTTCTTCAATTAGCTTTCATTAATATGTATTTACTTCACTAACAAATGCACTGTGATTTACATAACATACACTAAGTGAACAAAATATAGAAAATAACATTTGTGGAAAGTAATAGTTCTAAATGCTGTAAAATTAACACAGTTAGCATTTAGTTAGTTAAGTATTAAAAATATCCTCAAGGCATTTGCTTTGGGGAGGATCATTTCACCACATACCAGAGTTTAGCTCAAGGTCAGCTTATATTAATACATTCAACTTAGCAGTGGAGGAGGAGAGATGGAGGAAGGGGATAAAACAACTTCCTAAATTGTTCTCCCAATCTATTCCGCCAAGTAGCTGAATGTAGTCTTGATAAGGGCCATATTGGAGGATTGCCAAGGCACCTCTTGCTAGTTCTCATGCTCTGACTGTTCCCAAAATCTTTTTAAAAAGTATATTGATATTTATGCATATGTATTAATAGGTCTTCATCTCCCAATGACATTTCTTTTCTAAATGACGTCCTTTGGTTGTTATATTAAGTGCTGTACTTTGGTTTTGCTTGTGTGTTAAAAATTAAATAAGTATTTTTGTGTGAGGCAAAGAAATAGTAGTCAGCCATTATCTTGGTAGCAAGGTTTGCAGGATTCCAGAATGAAAATTACTATGCAGAGGATGCCGTGTATTCTCAGAGACAGGATATGGCACTATGGGAGGGAATGTTATTGATACTTGGTTACAAGAAAAGATAAGATAGAGAAAATGTGTAACCATTCTGGCATCCACAATTACACACCACATTGGAAATTTTGATAAAAAGGAATACGTAGGACTAAGATATCATTAAGGTAGGGTCTGGATTTTTTCCATTTACGCTGTACACACCTTATATTTTAAATATGTGCAGCTTAAAAAAGAACAGCCTCAGCATTAGATCCAAGTTGAAATGTTTTAGCAAATAAGGAGGTAATAAGTATTCATATGAATGAAACATATAAACTGTTTTAAGCACTCAAAACACATTTGAACTTTGCTTGTCCAATATAGCGGTAGTTCATTACTGTATATGGAACCCGAAATAGTCTAAAATTGCTGTAGTTGAAATCCTTTTTGTATACTGCCCCTGTAAGTGTCCATTTAAGAAAAAGTCTAGAGAATTGTAATAAAAACATGTAGCACTATGAAGTAAATAATACATGTGCTTTCACATTTTCTCCTGTATACTGTACTTACTTCATCCCAGGGACATATGGAAAGTGTTCAAACAGTCGTAAAGCTGCAGCTCACTGTGAAGAAGGAAATGTCAGTTACTTGCACACTATGTAAAAAATACCACCCAACCCATATACCAATCTCATGAAAAATTTACTTTAGCAGTCAGTCTGTGTCAGAATGTCTGTGGACAGTGGGAAGATGACAGGGTTACCTTATGAAACCCATACAAGAACACTACAACAATTCCATACAGAAATTATCTTTCTGGCAGGTCATGTTTGCTGCACTATGCTATTCTATTAAAAAATTACAAATCTAATTAAAAATAAAAAAGACAATCAGTAGAAGTTGTCCAGCATTAAACATATTATTTAATACACTAATACCAGTGCAAACTCCTCATTCATTCTGCAGTTTTTGTTTTGATTGACCTTTATATTCCTTTATCTTCAAAGATCTCTGTCCATCTTAAATTATGTTTACTTTAAAGTTTAACATTTTAGGGTTCTGAGTACAGTTCTACATATTGTCATGATTCTGTTTTATTGTGTTTTTTTTACTTCTGTTTTATATAATTTTGTGATTTTGTCATTTATTGTACAGTGTATTGTATATTTTACTGCCAGTTGTGTTTTTGTATTTTTTGTATCTTTTTCTGTAAGCTTAGCAACTGTGTGAATGAATCATGAATTTGTGTTTGGATCCTCTGACTTTTTGAGAAATGTATGCCGGACAGTGAAGCTAGGCATTCAGAGTCCCTGATGCTTAGTAGTAGGTCACTTCACAAGTGTGTTCTGTCTTATATCACTTCTTCCTTTATATCAATGACTGAATAGATTCCTCTGTAACAATAAATGCGGATAAGAGCTCTTACTTATTAGATGGATATGGATTACCTGGCCAGTTGTTTTGCCCTTACTAGTCTGAATCTGAGTACTCTTAAAATAGTGGACATTGGATTCACAGTTTTCAAAAAATGTCTCTCCTACAATTCTCCTTCTATGAAATTTGTTACCATGGAAACGTGGAAACATTTAAATTCTTGCAACCACTATTACTCACATTCTGACTTAGGATGAAATCATAACTTTCCTTAACAAATAAGTTCCAATCAATGCTGGTCCAGTTTTATGCAGAAACAATTAATGGCATCCTCACTCTCTCCATAATGGGTCTGTTCCACCAAATGCATGTTCTTTCAAAACAAACTGCAGCGTGTTGTGCCTACAATAGAAAGGATTGTAGGATTGAACCTAAACTCTATTTAGGACTGAAACATACCTTTGGAAATGAGCAGGCAATATAATCAAAGAACACACTGACCTTCATAACCACCTCCTTCAATTATTGCATTCGCGGAAGTGTTACTGGTCACTCAAATTGAGAACCACTCAGCATGTAACTAGTTTCATTCGTATTGAATTTATTCTTTCAATGATTTTGGTTGATTCAACTTTGAATCCTCCAGATGTCCAAACAATTACATTCTAACTTTTAAAGGCTTGCATTCTATGCATAATACTATTGTTATATCTGTGTCTAACACCAAGCGTAATTCCTAAACAGTAATTTAAATTGAATTCACAGAATTAAATTGAAAAACTATTGGTTTATTGAGTAATTGTAGATAGGAAAATTTAGTAATAACATGGCATTTTCAATCTGTATGTTGTTTTATATACTGGCAGTGTATTTGCATTTTATACATTTGTTAAGAAAGAGAAAAAAGATTCTCTTTTCTATAATGTAATATTTTCATTAATGTGATTGATAAATATAAAGGAATGGGAACTTGTTTTTTAAATGCATCGGATCAAAGAAGTAATTCCATGAAGTCATGGCATTCATGTGATTTGTATAATTGCAGTATATTTAATTCAAGAACTGTGGTACTCTGTGCCAGTAAATTATTAAATGATCAGATGACCAGGTCTTGAGGATGTAGTTTACTGGCAGTTTTGAAAAGTTATCCTTACAGTGACTTTGTTATTAAAATTGCTAAATGTATCCCAGTCATTAAAAAGCTAACCCTGAACATTGAAAATTGCAACATACAGGCAAGACCTCTTTATATGGACAGCTGCAGGCAAAATTTCAGTTATAGTTTATTGTAAAAAATTAGGCACAGTTTGTACCAATTATGTAAAATTGGATCACATGAAAATGACAGAGAAAATAAATAAATATATATATAAAGGCACATGTCTCTGTTTGACCTATTGACTAATAAGTAATTCTTGACTATTTGAACACAATAAAAAAAAAACAGTTCTCACTAATGATTGTGCTGAGACAAAAAAAAATTCTCTAAAAGTTAATGTAATCATGAAAAAAATCAAAGAAAATCACAATGATGTTTCACATTTAATAGCTAGAAAAGGCCATCGTAAGTTCTGGTCTATTGCAGCTGTAGAATAGTTTATATAGTAGTATGTCTAATTTCAAGTCAATGGCATCATGTATTTTTTTTGGGTTTTGATTTTATTTGTGTTTCACATGCAAAAAAAAGTCTTCCCTCATTCTTTGTGATTTTGTTTACTTGTAGATTAGCAAAAAAATTAATTAAATAATAAGTTATTCTATTAACATCTTTCTCAGCACCCCACTTGCTCTCTGCCTGCACACATTTTTCATTTAGTAGCACTCTGCATTTTGGGGTGGTTTTTGTGATTCAATTACCTGTGAATTTTGTTAAGAATGGGGCCTAAATGTGTTCCCATTTTTAGACTTGTACAAGTGAGCCTGCTGAAAAAAAGACCAGAAAGATTATGGCATTGGGAGAGAATGTGTCACTTTTTAATATGATGAAAGCAGGCATTCCTTTGTGTCTGTGGGATTTGTAGGTATGGTGTAAACAAGTCCAGGGTTTGCTACATTTATAAGAAAGAAAAGGATATGTGAAAATTTTGCTTCTAAAGCACCAAAAATCTCCAGGACATTGGCACAGTGGGCCACAGTGCATATATGTTAGTTTAATTTTATGGAATGGCTTTTGTGCATTGATGGACGTCTTCTGATATTTGTGGATTTTGCTGGAGGTCTTGAAACCTAACCCATATAAAGAGCAACGGATAACTATTTGAAAAATAATTATCAACACTGAGTAAATTATATTACAAAATAAAAAATGTTTATTATTCCACCTCATGCAGCTATCATTTGTTTACAAAGAATTAATGTTAATCTTAGGAACTAATATTACTTTATTGCCAGGATGCATGATAGCATTTTTTGATTTACATTGAATTTTCCATTGTTGTCTTCTGTATTCTGTAATTTAAGCTGATTATATTGCCAATGTCCCTAAAGAAATCAGAACCCCCTGCCATCTTGTATCTGTCATGCAATGTTCTTTATTATTTCACATGTATGAATTATTTACCTAGCAGTTTAAAATTATCACTCTCACTCCCACATTAGTACATAATTAGTATTAATTAATTTCTCTGTTGCTATGCTCTCATGATAAATGTGTTGTTAATTCTATGAGAAACAAAATGGCTGGTAGTAAAGTGATTCCCCGCCTATCGCTGAAGTTACGTTTCAGACCCATCAGTGATAGGTAAAAATCCGCGATATAGAAAGACCATATAAATAAACCTTTTTCTTTTATAGTTTAAGCCTTAAAATACCCCTCCCACACGCTTTAAACACATGTAAACTTATTAAAACACACTTTGTAAGCACATATGATATGTGGATGTCGGGCTAAGGATATGAGTAACATCTCTCTATTATAAAAAAAAATCTTGGCAGGGAGACCAGGGAGATGAGGCGTGATCTTCTCAGAAGACAATTTGACATCCCGCAAGAGACATTTTAACGTCACACAAGTCAAGGCAGTGAGACAGAAGGACAGCTGCTGTACAGGCTTTTAAATGACAGATGCACAGAGCGACAAGCAGAACAGGCATCTTGGCAGAAGCAGCACAAAGTCAGTAGCTAATTCGTCCACTTCTGCTTACTGTGCGTTCAGCTCCCCCCACTTCACAACATGAGAGGGAGAGATGTGAAGTGGCTGCAGCATAGCGCGCCTCCGGGGGGATTGAGCAAAGCGATCAAGACCAGATCATCTCGGAGAGACACTTTGATGACACGCAAGACTAGACATTACAACTTTAGGAAGCAAAACCTGTGAGACGGTGACTTTTGCATGTCACGCCCTACTTACAAACAATTTAAAACAAGTTCTCTGACATCTAACCTAGCAGTTGTTGGAATGCTTTTGGCAGACAAACTTCAGGTGCTCCCAGCTCTTAAAACAACGACAAGCAGAACACACAGCTTGCCAGCAGCAGCTGCAGCAAGCCACTAGATGATCCGAGCACTTCTCCTTAGCGTGCATTCAGCTCCCCCCCTTCACAATGTGAGCAGGAGAGACGCGAAGTGGCAGCAGTGTAGTGCACCTCCGTGGGGGTTGAGCGAAGCGATCGAGACGAGATCATCTCGGAGAGACACTTTGATGACATGCAAAACTAGACATTACAACCTTAGGAAGCAAAACCCGTGAGACGGTGACTTTTGCACGTCACGCCCTATTTACAAACAATGTAAAACAAGTTCACTGACATCTAACCTAGCAGTTGTTGCTTTTGGCAGACAAACCTCAGGTGCTCCCATCTCATAAAACAACGACAGGCAGAACATGCACCTTGCCAGCAGCAGCTGCAGCAAGCCAGCAGATGATCCAAGCACTTATCCTTAGTGTGCGTTCAGCCCTCAACCCAACCCCCTCCTCCTCCTTCAGAACGTTAGCGGCAGAGATGTGAAATGGCAAAAGGCAGCTGCTGTACAGGCTTTTCAGTGATTGACGCAAAGCGCGACAAGCACAACACACAGCTGGCCAGCAGCAGCAGCAAGGCACCACCTGAACCGATCGCATCTCTTTAGTGTGCGTTCTGTCCCCCCTTCACAACGCAAGCGGTGTTATAAGTGCTGCGAGAAAGATGTAGCCATGCCCAGGGCAGGGAATAAAGGACAAATATTGTTTTTACAAAAGTTTTAAAGTAAAAATGAAAATAATGCATATGTAACAATTCCCATGAAAATAACAATCTCTTTAAATTGTTTATCTGGTAAACCAAACCCGGGGGTGGGAGAGCGTAGCGAGCAGGGGGTGGAGCCCTCTAGTAATAATAATAATAATAAATCCATGATGTAGCAGGGGCGCGATAGCTGAACTGCAATATAGCGGTGGATCACTGTAATACTCAATATACTGTATATTCTAGCACTAATTATATACATGTCATGTGACACCTTACAGCTCCATTTGGGAAATTTGATTGTATTTTAAATTGGCTTTATGTCGGTCACAAAGTGTACAGTTCATTGCAATTGTGGCTCTTTGGGTCTGGTGTGGGTCACTGATATGCATACTTGAACTTTGTCTAAGGGAAAGTAGTGCAGGCGGAATGCATATGAATTAGCCATATGGAGCAGCTCTGATCAAAACAAACCTTAAAGAGCCCTCCAAGAGTCAAAAAACATGAGACTCTGAAATAAAAATAATAATATAAGATTTATGACTATTTACAAGGCTTTTTTGATGGAGAAAAAAAGGTGCAAACCATCTTCACAGATTAGAAACAAAAAAGAAGTGCCAGCTGTGTGAAGCACTACTTAAAAAATAATAAAAGTTGGAATTCTATGAGTGCAATAATATATATTTTTTCTTATTGCTAGTTTGTAACTATTTGTTGGTTGCTGCATCAGTACATGAAGAAAGACAGCCAAGTGGCTACTACCTTTGCAGCTCCACCATCACTTCTCTTACTGCTTCTAAACAGAGTTTATCATTTTATGCCTGGCAGCACTGCCACAAATACATGATGAGCATAAAAAGTATAGTCTTTATGGCCTCTAGCGGTTGGTTATGGCAATGTCTAGAACATTTTTACCCTATTGATTTTCTATCACTCTCAACCATGAGAATGAATGGCCTCAGTTCATGTGGTCGTAAATCAGTGCATGACTGTATATACACTCACTGGCCACTTTATTAGGTAAACATCACGCAATTGCTGCAGATTTGTTGGCTGTGAATTTCCCATTCTACCACATCCCAAAGGTGCACCATTGGATTGAGATCTGGTGACTATGGAGGCCATTTGAGTACAGTGAACTCATTGTCATGTTTAAGAAACCAGTTTGAGATGATTTGTGCTTTGTGACATAATGCATTTCTCTCCACTCATATAGGAGTGGATATGGTCAGCAACAAGATTTAGGTAAACTTTGGTATTTAAAAAATGATCAGTTGGTACTAAGGGGCCAAAAGTGTCCCAAGCCACCACCAGCCTGAACCGTTAATGAAAGGCAGGATGGATACATTCTTTCATGTTGATGACACGAAGTCCTGACACTGCCATCTGAATGTTGCAGCAGAGATCGAGACTCATCAGACCAGGCAATGTTTTTCCAATCTTCTATTGTCCAATTATGGTGAGCCCGTGTAAATTGTAGCCTTATTTCCCTGTTCTTAGCTGAGAGGAGTGGAACCTGGTGTGGTCTCCACTGCTGTAGCTCATCTGCTTCAACATGAGACATGTTGTGCATTCAGAGATGCTCTTCTGCATACCTTGGTTGTAACAAATGGTTACCTGAGTTACTATTGCATTTCTATCAGCTCAAACTTGTCTGGCCAATTTCCTCTGAACTCTGCCATCAACAAGGCATGTTCACCCAAGGAATGGCCACTCACTGGATATATACCGTTTTTCAGACTATTCCCTGTAAACCCTAGAGAGGGTCCTAGTAGATCAGCAGTTTCTGAAATACTCAGACCAGCCCGTCTGGCACCAACAACCATGCCACATTCAAAGTCACTGAAATCACCTTCCTTCCTCATTCTGATGCTTGGTTTCAACTTCAGCAGGTTGTGTTGACAATGTTTACATACCTAAATGCATTGAGATGTTGCCATGTTATTGGCTGATTAGATATTTGAGTTAACAGCCAGTTGAAGATGTGTACCCAATACCCTGGCTGGTGACTGTAAGTAAAATATAGAATGTAAAGGGATTGGCCAAGGGATACCTGGTTATAGACAGCAATAAGCAACATCTACAGTGTGCTTGTGTGCATTGGCATATGCACGTGCTTTAGGGATCAACAAAGCTGATTGGAATGTTCTTAAATTGGATTAAAAGAAACGTATATTTTGTCATGAAGATTGTTTACCCCTGCGGTGGGTTGGCACCCTGCCCGGGATTGGTTCCTGCCTTGTGCCCTGTGTTGGCTGGGATTGGCTCCAGCAGACCCCCGTGACCCTGTGTTCGCATTCAGCGGGTTGGAAAATGGATGGATGGATGGATTGTTTACCCATAATTTGTCTAGTTTTGCCGTGTAAGTTATTTGAATGAAGCCTAGTAGTAAGACATACAGTTTTATATTTAAACCTGAACGTAAATTGTTACAATTTATAATGGATACTGTTGACTTTTGCTTGAATTTTTAATGTGATTTAAATAAATTTGAAGTGAACTTCAGTTGATAGTTCTCCAAAGTATATGTTTATTTATGGTTCTGCTATGTTGGAGAATATGTTGAGTTTTTCAGTAAGAAAATCCAGTGATGGATGTTTATATAATGATATTATGAAACAGGCAAGAGTAACATAGCAGGAGAAGAGCTATCCTGAAAGTTGTCACCACAAAGTTTATTATCAATGAATGTAGCAAGAAAAGCATTACAGAATCATAATATATGTACACCATGCACTGTGATTGTCTTATAATATAAACTCTGTTAGATTGAGCAAAAAATTGGAACTGGTTGTTATAAATAAGCAAATATACATAATAATTTCTTATTAGTTCTATTTAAATTAGCATCTACTAAGCTGAAACTCATGTGCAGTAAATTTATTATGAGGAATTTATTTATTAATAACAGCTCTCATGTCTGTATGATCAAGTGAGCACTTAAGGATTGTAAATGAAAGCACTGTCCTTTTTATTATTGATCTCTGTAAGTGTACATTAACACTAATATGGGATTGATAAGATCTGCTAAATTGTTTTCTGTCATTAAGAAAACAGATCAACTGGCAAAACCCCATACCATCACTTTTGTAGCATACACTGTTCATCAAAAGACAACATTAAAAGGCCTTTTTTTCCTACTGGTTCAGTACTTCTTGTTCAAGTTGTTGAAATATGGCTATTATTTGTGTTGCACAGTCTGCACAATAAAATGTAAACAAGTTAGTTGCGACATTTTGAGTTCCACAGTGTATATGTTTCTTTATAATATTAATCTTGTTTATGTAATACTGATAGTCTTAAAATAAATTATTTATTTATTTACTGTACATCTTTAGAGTTTTTCATCTACCTGTAATATAAAAACTATTTATTCTTTATTTTTAAAATATTCAGTTTCATAAAATACAGAAATGTATGGCATTGGCAGAAGTATGATATGTAAAGTAAAAAAGTACATTCATGTAGATTTTGCATTTAAAGTATTTCGGATGGAAAATAATGTGTAGTACATTACGTATTTCAATATTCAAGTTTGGAAAATGAATGAATGAGTGTTAATTACAGAAAATAGAATTAATACATTAATGTCCTGCTTTATACAGTAAATCTTAATATTTAAGCAGGCATTTTTAAGGTACTGTACAAAACATACTGAAAAGTAATATATATTGTATCTGTATAATACTAGTCAATTTTTAATCGCATTGTGGCGACTCTTTGGCACCATGATAGCCATGAATTACTTAAAATAAATAACTGATATACTCCTTACCCTGTGGTCAGTTATGTTGCTGATTAATTAAACCTTGTGGGTGTTTTAATAATGAATTATCAACAATTTTTTTTAGATAAATAAGACTCAAAAAGAGATTTATTTATTCATTCTTTTTTGCTTCCCGTGACCCTGTAGTTAGGATATAGCGGGTTGGATAATGGATGGATGAATTCTTTTTTTCTTGGCTTTTTGTCAAATGCTACTTTGTTTCTCTGCCATTGTGCATTATTGGTCAGTCATTATGGATCTATACTAATAAAAGGCAAAGCCCTCACTGACTCACTCACTCACTGACTGACTGACTCACTCACTCATTGACTCATCACTAATGCTCCAACTTCCCGTGTAGGTAGAAGGCTGAAATTTGGCAGGCTCATTCCTTACAGCTTACTTACAAAAGTTGGGCAGGTTTCATTTCGAAATTCTACGCGTAATGGTCATTACTGGAAGCTATTTATCTCCATATACTGCAATGGACTTGAGCTGGATGGCCGTGGGGTGCAGAGTTTCGTGTGACATCATCACGCCTCCCACGTAATCACGTGAACTGACTATCAACGCAGTACGTAGAAAACCAGGAAGAGCTCAAAAAAGAAAACATGCATTATATAATTGAGAAGGCAGCGAAACAATAAGAAGCGAGCGACTGACATATACAACCATATTCATGAGTGCTGCTACTTTGGAAACAAAGCAAGGTGTAAATCTAAAGTTTAAATTAAGTTCATAGACAGGCTGCTGCTGGCGTTTGTAATTTAGTGCCTGCCCATATAAGGCCATCCGTCAGTGGCAATCCAATAGAAACACTGCCGCTAAATATTCACCGGTGAAGGACTGTGCTTATGCAGAGGAAGATGAGATGGTCAGGGTGGTGTTTGGCACAAACTCAGCGAAACTGCGAGAGAAACTTTTAAATGCCGGGTCTTAGCTAACATTACATACAGCCATGAACATCGCACTAGATGGCACCAGCACAGCTGGGAACCTTCGAAGCATGAACACCAAGTGGCTCACTTGAACTGACGCAGTGCACAGACAAAAAGCAACAGTTCCAAAGAGTGCTGAACAAACCGAATCACACAATTGAAAAGGCAGCAAAAAAATATGAAGCGTGTGATACATACAAGCATATTCATAAGTGCAGCTACTGTGGAAACAAAGCACAAGGTGGAAAAAGTCAATGTCCCGCTAAAGGAAGACAGTGTAAAAAAAAAAAACCCGTGCATGCAGTGTGTCACGTCTCAGATAAAGAGGAAGACAAGCTGTTTATTGATGCAGTAAGAAACGAATCGATGAATGAAACCTCTTATCTTTACAACGATTGACAAACACGGAATGTAACTTGAACACAACACATCGTACAAATACGACCCTGATTGAAAGAAATAATGATAATCAAATCCTTGATGACAGCAACACTCAATAACACTCACAAAACAATTACTGTATATTGACAATCATGTTACGTTATTTTTAAAATGTTCCCTTTTCTTTTTCATAACTTCTTTAAAACACTACTTCTCCGCTGAGAAATGCGGGTATATATATATATATATGTATGTATATATATACCCTGATCTACATACTCTCAAACAGAGAAGCTACACGCCGTGGCGCAATTGTAGAGGCTTCGCTTCTAGCGCCGAAATCCGAGGTTCGATTCCCGAGAGGGGATGCACTGAGTATGTACGCACGCTTCACGATTCATTTTACCCTCACATCCCCTTGGTTTGAGACGTATGAAAAAATATGCGGTTGACGCATAATCATGTTACGTTTTTTTTTAAATGTTTCTTTTTCTTAGCACAAGCACAGCTGAGAAACTTCGATGCATGTACTCCATAACGCGTTAAAAAAAATAACGCATTTAATCACACTTTTAAATCCAAGCAAAGGGGAACTTTTGTCAATGCATGATTTCCTGGTACATCGATTACATTGATACACACATCAGAGCTACAAAAATGTTAGAGTCGAAATAAAGCGCATTGCTACGACTGATCGGAGGAAAATTCATTTCAAGAGACTACCCGAGCGAAGCCTTGATAAAAGCATGGTTTTGTGCACACTGAAAAGCAAGCAAAATTAGATGCATTACAGAAAGCGGACTTTGTGGCTCTTACTGGGGATCATTGGACTTCCATGACCGTTAGTAATTCTAATTACAAAATGTTCAATGATCACACTGTTTTAGCCTAATGTACAAAATAATTTTGGCTAAGGTTACTCAGAGTTTAAAGATTAAGCTGGTCAAATTACCTTTTATGTTTCTGACTTATTTTTTTAAGAAGAAAAACTGCACTTTATGTTGAAATTTTGGTTATTATTATTTAAAGACAATACCATTCTGAAAATGTACTTAAAGTACTTAAACTACCACTTTATTTTTAAGTCTGCCCAATTTTAGCCAGGGATGATATTTTTGTTTCTGTTTTGAATTGAAATGCAGTTTAAAAGCATTTTTTTTTTCTGAAATTAAAAGGGCTTCAGTTTACAATATTCATGTCCATGTCTATTATTTGATTCTGTCGCCCACTAAAACCCTTTTAAATTAAAAAAAAACATTTGCGATTTGGGGCAAATTTTCATGTGTGATTACATATGATTAATCAAGATTAATTATTACACAGCCTCTAATTAATTGGATTAATTTTTTTAATCGAGTCCCACAAATAATATATATGTAGATATATATATATGCAGATTTGTATACATATGTGTATATACAGTATATATGTAGATATGTATATGTATATACAGTGGTGTGAAAAACTATTTGCCCCCTTCCTGATTTCTTATTCTTTTGCATGTTTGTCACACAAAATGTTTCTGATCATCAAACACATTTAACCATTAGTCAAATATAACACAAGTAAACACAAAATGCAGTTTTTAAATGATGCTTTTTATGATTTAGGGAGAAACAAAATCCAAACCTACATGGCCCTGTGTGAAAAAGTAATTGCCCCCTTGTTAAAAATAACCTAACTGTGGTGTATCACACCTGAGTTCAATTTCCGTAGCCACCCCCCGGCCTGATTACTGCCACAGCTGTTTCAATCAAGAAATCGCTTAAATAGGAGCTGCCTGACACAGAGAAGTAGACCAAAAGCACCTCAAAAGCTAGACATCATGCCAAGATCCAAAGAAATTCAGGAACAAATGAGAACAGAAGTAACTGAGATCTATCAGTCTGGTAAAGGTTATAAAGCCATTTCTAAAGCTTTGGGACTCCAGCGAACCACAGTGAGAGCCATTATGCACAAATGGCAAAAACATGGAACAGTGGTGAACCTTCCCAGGAGTGGCTGGCCGACCAAAATTACCCCAAGAGCGCAGAGACGACTCATCCGAGAGGTCACAAAAGACCCCAGGACAACGTCTAAAGAACTGCAGGCCTCACTTGCCTCAATTAAGGTCAGTGTTCACGACTCCACCATAAGAAAGAGACTGGGCAAAACCGGCCTGCATGGCAGATTTCCAAGACGCAAACCACTGTTAAGCAAAAGAACATTAGGGCTCGTCTCAATTTTGCTAAGAAACATCTCAATGATTGCCAAGACTTTTGGGAAAATACCTTGTGGACTGATGAGACAAAAGTTGAACTTTTTGGAAGGCAAATGTCCCGTTACATCTGGCGTAAAAGGAACACAGCATTTCAGAAAAAGAACATCATACCAACAGTAATATATGGTGGTGGTAGTGTGATGGTCTGGGGTTGTTTTGCTGCTTCAGGACCTGGAAGGCTTGCTGTGATATATGGAACCATGAATTCTACTGTCTACCAAAAAATCCTGAAGGAGAATGTCTGGCCATCTGTTCGTCAACTCAAGCTGAAGCGATCTTTGGTGCTGCAACAGGACAATGACCCAAAACACCAGCAAATCCACCTCTGAATGGCTGAAGAAAAACAAAATGAAGACTTTGGAGTGGCCTAGTCAAAGTCCTGACCTGAGTCCAACTGAGATGCTATGGCATGACCTTAAAAAGGCGGTTCATGCTAGAAAACCCTCAAATAAAGCTGAATTACAACAATTCTGCAAAGATGAGTGGGCCAAAATTCCTCCAGAGCGCTGTAAAAGACTCATTGCAAGTTATCGCAAACGCTTGATTGCAGTTATTGCTGCTAAGGGTGGCCCAACCAGTTATTAGGTTCAGGGGCAATTACTTTTCACACAGGGCCATGTAGGTTTGGATTTTTTTTTTCTCCCTAAATAATAAAAACCATCATTTAAAAACTGCATTTTGTGTTTACTTGTGTTATATTTGACTAATGGTTAAATGTGTTTGATGATCAGAAACATTTTGTGTGACAAACATGCAAAAGAATAAGAAATCAGGAAGGGGGCAAATAGTTTTTCACACCACTGTATATGTGTGTATGTATATATGTATGTATATATATATATATATATATATGTTTATATATGTGTGTGTGTATATATATATGCAGTATATGCCAGCAACACTCATGACAATGACAAAACAATTACATTAACAATCACGTTACGTTATTTTTAAAATTTTTCCTTTTCTTTTTCATAACTTCTTTAACACACTACTTCTCCGCTGCGAAGTGCGGGTATTCTGCTAGTTTTTCAATATATTAAAACATCAATTTGGCACTAGTCTTTATTTAATAGTACACATCAGTTACTTGTGATGTTCACTGAAATGTTTTAGTAGAATGACAGGCAATAGAAAGGAATTTTGAACATTTCACACCTATCCTCAACAGTTCTTGTCCCTATAATGATATAAAAATTTATTATATTTAAATTTTATAAAATATATTAAAAAATGAAGTTTAAGGATTGTGACCATTGCAGATGAAAAATCAGATATGACATAGTTGTACTACCCCATGAACCCATTTCCCCCCATCTTCTTTATGGAGCTCAAAAACAAACTGTCAGTCGATCTGAAATAATGTTCCTTCAGGTGGCTTGTTCGCTTTTGATTGCATGTAATGATATAAATTGTAATTGGTGCAACACTTGAACCCTGTTAGTATCTTTCATGACTAAACTTTGCTGATCTATTAAAGCTATATCATGACACTAATATGAACTGGCACATTCTCTCTGCAAGGTGAACATGAATCAAAGTGGTTGCTTTGCCTGCCAAAGAGTGCACAAAAAGTTGTCTTCCAATTGAACTTAAGTGGCTTATTAGACCTTTGTCTGTAACAAGCAATGTCACCTTCAATGGTGTCAGCACTTACAACCTTCTAGACATACAATCAGGCATTCCTGAAAAAGGTATGCACATCTGCATTTCTCTTGTTTCATATAAATAACTAGAAAAGACTGAAACCAGAAGTAACCCCACTGGAATGATGATTGTTTTATTTGGGGAAAAATCACAATAAAATAAGCAATACCCTTTGTAAATAAATAAATAAGAACAATGAATCTTCTACTAACAGTATTGGATATTTTTCTGCCATTATGTTTCTTATTCGTACTTTCTGATATTAGGAGCAAGACAGTTGGAAGTGCATTTCTTTATTCACCTTCCTCTTTAACCACATAGCCTGTGTTTTTTGCCTTTTGGTGGTAACTACTTTGGTCACTCAGCGTCTATTTGGTATTTATAAGTTATTTTCTACTATTTTGTTCAGATACATTTGATTTTATGGTCTGATGTGACACACTCCTTCTATTGCATATTTCAATTGCAACTGGGGAGAATCACAGTATGCTCCTTCTGGAGGTTTGTCTAAAATGACTGTCAAAGAGGGTTTTTGACAGCAACCTTTCTGTAGGTGCCAGAATAATGTCTTCGAAAATATGCCTGCTTTCTGTTTATGCTTTTTACCGATGTTTTAGACTTTGTTTCTCTTACAGCTTTTAGCAATGAATAGAAATAACTGTGCTATTTGAATCAAAAGCTTATTAAAATCTATAAATAAATAAAGTCATTATTTATTTTATTATTTTTGAGAAAGCTGCCATCTACTTATCATCCAGCTGTATTACTACTTGACATACAGGTATTTAAATTCCCACATATTTTGTAACTTTTTTGTGTATGAATTTAGGTAAAATGTATATTTACTGGTGCTGAACAGAATGAAGTTTCTGGACTAAATTTGTTTACTATTTTCACATTTGTAATATTTTTTACCTTGGCTGTGGCCCTTAGGTTAATTTCTGTTGTGTGTTGCTAAAATTATATTCTAGGTGACACTGGTATCAGCAGTCTGCATCATGAGTACATACTTAAATCATCTCTAGAGTGCTGGGTCAATTGTTTTTTTATGCTTTCCATTTATGGTGTGTATTTTGCACATTTTCTGACTGTCTATGTAGGTTTTTGTCTTATGGGTACTCCAGTATTCCTCCCACATTCAGAAAGATGTATGTTTTGGATTAATTAGTGATTTCAGATTGTCATTTTGTGACAATTGACCCATGCATAAGGTTTTGTTCCTGCTGCCCATTGCACTTTAGATAGGCTCTTACTACTGCCACTTTTCTAACTCTGTAGTAAAGAGTACTTTTTATAGTGTACATGATAAAGATCAAGATTTCAAGTATTTGAAATTCTAATTTGTGTTTTTGTAAAGAAACGTTGCACAGTAGTTTAGAAATAATCTTCCAGTACTGTTTCCTTTTTATGACGCAGTTTTCTGTCTTGGTGAATATTTGGTCCAGTATTTTTTGCTTGATCCCCTTTCAGAGTGCACTTTCAGTGGCTCCTGTTTACCCTCCATGATTTTAGAAGAATTCTCAATAGTGTGTTTTCTGTTAGGCAATTTCCCTTTTCTTTGCCTACCCTGTATTCCACTTCTGGTAACCTCTGCATCCAGTTTATGTTACTTTATACTACTTTTTTAAGGCCAACCACTGCAGGATGAACTGAGGAGATGTTAACTAAGACCTTTAATGTCTGTGTAGATCTAGACACCAGTTATTGTTGCTTATGATTGCATCTGTTACTAATAATTAATTTCATCTTATGTTTATGGTAATCATGTGAAATTGCCCTGTATTTGGCACATTTATTCATCCCAAGTAAACCAAAAAAATGACCAAGGGTGCTTAGTCTTGCAACACCTTGCATCTTTTATTAACAGAAACATTTTACTCTGCAGTGCACTTGCAATTATGAAATGTTTTTTAGCTTATTCAGCCATCGCTTCATCCATTTTCTAAACACACACACATTGCAATTATAGGTTGTTATATTTAAATATACCAGTATCTACTAATAAATCAGTAGTAATTTTGGTAAATTTGTTTTGGCATTTTTGCTTAAGTAATTTGCTGTAATTTATGATTTTTCCAGTACTTCTCCCAATTCATGTGTGTCATTTTGATGCAGATAGTGATAATGCAAATCTAACTTTGTGAGATACTGTATATACAATTAATGATTTTTTTGTTACTGCTATCTTGGGATATTTACTTTTGCTTTCTCATTAGGATAGCTATGCAAACTTTCTACTGTACTACTGGTTCAAAAGGAGCGGTAATATCAAGTGATATTGTGACTTAACATTCGTCATTGAATATACTACAAATTAATTTTGCCACAGCTATACATTGTTTTTAGGATTTTTGTATAATACTTATGTAGAGTAGGTGTTAAATTCTACATTTTTTATAACTTGAGCCTCACCAAATTACAGTTCTTTTTTGAAATGTTCATTACTATTAGAACAAGCAGACAGAGGGGGATGGGTGCTTTTAATGCAAAGTAATAGTTACAAAAATACCCAAATGCAGTAAAAGAGCCATGCTTCTCATGCCAGAGTGAAAGATGAGGGAACTGTAAAAAATATGATAATATATCCGATACTTAATATTGTTCCTGATGCCATCCTTCCACCCATTTATTGAACCCGCCTACCCAATTTCAGGGTCGCGGGTAGCTGGAAGCTATCCCAGCAGCATGAGATGCAATAAATCAATCATGGATGGGCCTCCATGATTAGGTAAGTTTTAAAAACCTCTTTTTCTGCCAGTTTTTCCCTGGTGTGTTCTGGTAAAATGTAATGCAGCAACTATTTTGATCTCTGCTGATAAACACTACCTGTTCTGGAGTAGAGCTGCAAATCTCATGGTATCTGCCAGAGTGCAAGTTTATATTCAGAAAGTTGCTTCATGACTGTGTTTGAAGACAGCTCTGTGCCTAAAAGAATACTTGTGTGATTAGATGTTCTTTGCTAAGCACAACCTAGAGTTGCTCACAAACTACTACAAATTTCAATACTACAGACAGGCTGTACTGAATCTGCAAGTTAGATATTACTGCACACATGTTTCATGTTAGGTCCCATCCAGAAAAATGGAGGATGAATACATTTGTGTTTTACTTTACCCTTGGTGAGATCTTAAATTGACTTAAGAAGTGAATACTTCTTAAACACATACTGCTCATCTTTGAACCTGTCATTGGGAGAAATAAAGGGTAAACACTTGGTGAGTTCATGGATTCTGCACATAACTATCCACACAATCCCCCCTGCCTCAATTACACAGCATTGTTTTGTTGAGCAACTTGGTACAATATCCAGGTTAAAAAGCCTAAGTCCACTTCTACCTACTGCTTTATTTTGTCTCAAATTGTTCCTTTAGTATTGAAGTGTTAACAGTTTATAATATTTTTTGTCATTGTAACTAAACTAAATAAGTTCAAGAGACAAGTTGTTGCACAGTACGAATATTGATTTACCCAATTTTTACATCATAATCAGATTCTTGTATTACTTTCTAGCAAAATACCCATACTTCGCAGCGGAGAAGTAGTGTGTTAAAGAAGTAATGAAAAAGAAAAGGAAATATTTTGAAAATAACATAACATGATTGTCAATGTAATTGTTTTGTCAATTTTATGAGTGTTGCTGTCATATATATATATATATATATATATATATATATATATATATATATATATATATATATATATATATATATATATGTATATATATATACAGTGGGATGCAAAAGTTTGGGCAACCTTGTTAATAGTCATTATTTTCCTGTATAAATCGTTGGTTGTTACGATAAATAATTTAAGTTAAATATATCATATAGGAGACACACACAGTGATATTTGAGAAGTGAAATGAAGTTTATTGGATTTACAGAAAGTGTGCAATAATTGTTCAAACAAAATCAGGCAGGTGCATAAATTTGGGCACCGTTGTCATTTTTTTGATTCCAAAACTTTTAGAACTAATTATTGGAACTCAAATTGGCTTGGTAAGCTTAGTGACCCCTGACCTACATACACAGGTGAATCCTATAATGAGAAAGAGTATTTAAAGGGGTCAATTGTAAGTTTCCCTCCTCCTTTAATTTTCTCTGAAGAGTAGCAACATGGGGGTCACAAAACAACTCTGAAATGACCTGAAGACAAAAATTGTTCACCATCATGGTTTAGGGGAAGGATACAGAAAGCTGTCCCAGAGATTTAAGCTGTCTGTTTCCACAGTTAGGAACATATTGAGGAAATGGAAGACCACAGGCTCAGTTCAAGTTAAGGCTCGAATTGGCAGACCAAGAAAGATTTCAGATAGACAGAAGCGACGAATGGTGAGAACAGTCAGAGTCAACCCACAGACCAGCACCAAAGACCTACAACATCATCTTGCAGCAGATGGAGTCACTGTGCATCTTTCAACTATTCGGCACACTTTACACAAGGAGATGCTGTATGCGAGAGTGATGCAGAGGAAGCCTTTTCTCCACCCACAGCACAAACAGAGCCGCTTGAGGTATGCTCAAGCACATTTGGACAAGCCAGCTTCATTTTGGAATAAGGTGCTGTGGACTGATGAAACTAAAATTGAGTTATTTGGGCATAACAAGGGGCGTTATGCATGGAGAAAAAAGAACACAGCATTCCAAGAAAAACACCTGCTACCTACAGTAAAATATGGTGGTGGTTCCATCATGCTGTGGGGCTGTGTGGCCAGTGCAGGGACTGGGAATCTTGTCAAAGTTGAGGGACGCATGGATTCCACTCAGTATCAGCAGATTCTGGAGACCAATGTCCAGGAATCAGTGACAAAGCTGAATCTGCGCTGGGGCTGGATCTTTCAACAAGACAACGACCTGAAACACTGCTCAAAATCCACTAAGGCATTCATGCAGAGGAACAAGTACAACGTTCTGGAATGGCCATCTCAGTCCCCAGACCTGAATATAATTGAAAATCTGTGGTGTGAGTTAAAGAGAGCTGTCCATGCTTGGAAGCCACCAAACCTGAATGAACTAGAGATGTTTTGTAAAGAGGAATGGTCCAAAATACCTTCAACCACAATCCAGACTCTCATTGGAACCTACAGGAAGCATTTAGAGGCTGTAATTTCTGCAAAAGGTGGATCTACTAAATATTGAATTCATTTCTTTTTTGTGGTGCCCAAATTTATGCACCTGCCTGATTTTGCTTGAACAATTATTGCACACTTTCTGTAAATCCAATAAACTTCATTTCACTTCTCAAATATCACTGTGTGTGTCTCTCATATGATATATTTAACTGACATTTTTTATCGCAACAACCAACGATTTATACAGGAAAATAATGACTATTGACAAGGTTGCCCAAACCTTTGCATCCCACTGTATAATATATATATATATATATATATATATATATATATATATATATATATATATATATATATATATACACACACACACAAACATATATATACATATACACATATACACACATATGTACATATATACATATACTTATATATCTACACACATACATACATACACACACACACATATATATATATATACATATATATACATACACACACATATAAACATATATATACATATACACATATACATATATACATATACATACATATCAACATAAATATATATTCTACTCAAAAGAATTAAAGGAACACTTTTTAATCAGAGTATAGCATAAAGTCAATGAAACTTATGGGATATTAATCTGGTCAGTTAAGTAGCAGAGGGGGTTGTTAATCAGTTTCAGCTGTTGTGGTGTTAATGAAATTAACAACAGATGCACTAGAGGGGCAACAATGAGATGACCCCCAAAACAGGAATGGTTTAACAGGTGGAGGCCACTGACATTTTTCCCTCCTCATCTTTTCTGACTGTTTCTTCACTAGTTTTGCATTTGGCTACAGTCAGTGTCACTACTGGTAGCATGAGGCGATACCTGGACCCTACAGAGGTTGCACAGGTAGTCCAACTTCTCCAGGATGGCACATCAATACGTGTCATTACCAGAAGGTTTGCTGTGTCTCCCTGCACAGTCTCAAAGGCATGGAGGAGATTCTAGGAGACAAGCAATTACTCTAGGAGAGCTGGAGAGGGCCATAGAAGGTCCATAACCCATCAGCAGGACCAGTATCTGCTCCTTTGGGCAAGGAGGAACAGGATGAGCACTGCCAGAGCCCTACAAAATGACCTCCAGCAGGCCACTGGTGTGAATGTCTCTGACCAAACAACCAGAAAGACTTCATGAGGGTGACCCAAGGGCCCCATGTCCTCTAATGGGCCCTGAGCTCACTTCCCAGCAGCATGCAGCTCGATTGGCATTCGCCATAGAATACCAGAATTGGCAGATGCACCACTGGTGCCCTGTGCTTTTTACAGATAAGAGCAGGTTCACCCTGAGCACGTGACAGAAGTGAAAGAGTCTGGAGAAGCCATGGAGAACATCATGCTGCCTGTAACATCATTCAGCATGAGCAGTTTGGTGGTGGGTTTATGATTGTCTGGGGAGGCATATCCATGGAGGGTCACACAGACCGCTACAGGCTTAACAAAGGCACCTTGGCTGCCATTAGGTATCAGGATGAAATCCTTGGACCCATTGTCAGACCCTATGCTGGTACAGTGGCTCCTGGTGCACGACAATTCCTGGCCTCATGTGGTGAGAGTATGCAGGCAGTTCCTGGAGGATGAAGGAATTGATACCATTGACTGGCCACCACACTTTCCTGACCTAAATCCAATAGAACACCTCTGGGACATTATGTTTTGGTCCATCCAATGCCACCAGGTTGTACCTCAGACTGTCAAGGAGCTCAGTGATGCCCTGGTCCAGATCTGGGAGGAGATCCCCCACAACACCATCTGTCATCTCATTAGAAGCATGCACCGATGTTGTCAGGCATGTATACAAGAACACAGGGGCCATACAAAGTGCTGCGTACAATTTTGAGTTGCTGCAATTAAATTTTGGCAAAATGGACTAGCCTGCCACATAATTTTTTCACTCTGATTTTTGGGGCATCTTTGAATTCAGGGCTCTGTAGGTTGATCATTTTCATTTCCATCAAATGATGTGGCATCCTTTCGTTCCTAACACATTACCTAGTCTATATCAGGAGGATTTCTTTTTCCCATTGAGATCTGATGTGTTTTCAAAGTGTTCCTATAATTTTTTGAGCAGTTTATATACACACACACACATATATATATATACACATATCTACATATATTCACACATACATATACACACATATACATATACATATACATATATATACATTATATATATTGCTGGGCATGCCAGAATCCATCGAGGAAGAAAAATTAAAAACATTATTTGTACAAAATCTTAATTTATCTATCCATTCCTAAATAATTAAATGGGCAGGCTATTTCGTATCAGTGCAATACGCTTCTTGTTAAAATGGATGACTTCCGCTCTTACGTGCACGTAGTGCTGCATGGGCATTATGAACTATCGTATCTGTTCAAGTTCTATTTAAATTTTAAATATAAGTAATTTTTATTTAGTTGACAGTAATATCTTTGGTAGGAATGTAAGTTAAATTTAGTCATCATTGCATAAATTTTTCTTCACCACAAAAATGTAAAGACTAAATTCAACTTACATTTCTACCAAAAATATTTCTGTCGACTAAACAGAACCTACTTATATCCAAATAGAACTTCAAAAGATATATTTTTTCGAATCTGAGCGCACATTTTAGATCGACTTAACGCGCACTACATTGAGCCCCGAACTATTGTGGTCTCGGCTGCCTGCCTCAATAAGTCACCGTGGCTTCGCTCTTACTTTTTTACTGTTCATTTAATCATTGGCCTCTCTACAGTTTTGTTTATTTTCGGGTTGTAATGTTCATTAAATTTATGTATCATCTGGTCCATTGGAGGACCATGTATCTCACACCTAGGCCTTCAGTACTGCTCCGTCTGAATCAACCCACATCTCAAAAACTAATTTATGGTTATAAAAACCATCTTAATATACAGAAATACAGTATAAAGAGCCGCTGCATCGCAGACAGATAACTCCTGTAGCCACAATAAATGCCTTTATTGAATAGACAAACCAGGGGTGAACAAGTTCCTTTCTACTGCAGCCACAGCCGCGACACACATAAAAAACGTCAATAATAACTCATAAATTTGCAATATTATTTAGGAAAATTGCAACATTTTAATCACCAAAAATTCAGATTATTTGTAAACAAAATCCATCCTCCTCTCTTTCCTCAAAAACAGTTCAATTACTCTGTCGTGCGGATTATCCGTGTGCCTCAGTTCCATCAAAAAGTTCCTTCCTATCGCCATTGAAGCTAATGCTGAAAGGCGAACCTGCGGCTTCTATACAATTAATGGGTCTGAATATGGTGACATCGCTGTACACCTGCTAGAGGGCCGTACTGACACCAACTCAAAATCTGATTGGTTGAAGCAACAGGTTAATCGACATTTATTCTATATTAGAGTGCCCGTACAACGGATTGTGAAGGCCTCTCTGCCTGGCAACAAATGATGGCTGAAATGTGATTGGTTAAATTTTTGTCATCCACATGTTGCCATCAGCCTTAATCCCTTGCCTTGAGTGTTAATAGAATCAGCTTTGGCTCTTTTGTCATTCTTCTTTTTCTTCTTTTTTTGCTTTCAGCTGCTCCCAAAAGGGGTTGACACAGCGGATCATCTGTTTCCATATTTCCCTGTACTCTGCATCTTGCTTTGTCACACCCACCATCTACATGTCCTCTCTGACTACACCCATAAAGATTCTCTTAGGCCTTCCTCTTTTTTTCTTGCCTGGCAGCTCTATCCTTAGCATCCTTCTCGCAATATACCCAGCCTCTCTTCTTTGCAGCCTCTCCAAATTAACACCATCTTGCCTTTCAGGCTTTATCAAAGTGCCCAACCTGAGCTGACCCTCTAATGTACTAATTCCTAATCCTGTCCATTCTTGTCACACCCAATGCAAATATTAACATCTTTAACCCTTGTCTTTTCGTTAGTGCCACCGTCTCCAAACCATATAACATTGCTGGTCTCAATACCATCTTACAGATCTTCCCTTTCACTCATGCTGGTACCAATCTGTTGCAAATCACTCCTGACACTCTTCTTCACCCACTCCACCCTGCCTGCACTCTCTTCTTCACCTCTTTTCCACACTCCCCGTTACTCTGTACTGTTGATCACAAGTATTTAAATACATCCACCTTTACCAACTCTACTCCCTGCATCCTCACCATTCCTCTGAACTTCCTTTCATTCACACATATGTATTCTGTCTTGGTCCTACTGATCTTCATTTCTCTTCTCTCTAGGGCGTATCTCCACCTCTACAGGGGCTCCTCGACCTGCTCCCTACTCTTGTTATAGATCACGTTGTCATCCACAAACATCATAGTCCATGGGGGCTCTTGTCAAATCTGTCAGCCTCACCATTGCAAATAAAAAAAGGGCTGAGAGATGATCCCTGGTGTAATCCCATTTCCACATTGAATGCATCCATCACTCCTACTGCAGACCTCAACACTGTTACACTTTCTTTGCCACTCCTGATGTTCTCATATAATACCACAACTCCTTTCTAGGCACCATGTCATATGCTTGCTTCACGTCCACAAAGACACAATACAACTATTTGTGGTCTTCTCTAAACTTCTCCATGAACACCCTCTGAGCAAACATTGCATCTGTAGTTCTCTTTCCCGGCATGAAACCATTCTGCTGCTCACTAATCATCACTTCTCTTCTTAAGCTAGCTTCCACTGCTCTTTCCCATAACTTCATGCTGTGGCTGATCAATTTTATCCCTCTGCAGTTACAACAGCTCTGCACATCATCCTTATTCTTAAAAATTGGTACCAGTGCACTTCTTCTCTTGTCCTCTCACTTTCCAGGATTGCATTAAACAATCTTTTAAATCTGCTGGATATTTACATTGTTCAAATGTTGTGAATTATCGAAGATTTTTTGTACTTTAAAAGTAGCGATGACAGAAGGGCATTTGTTCAAATTCTTATTATGCCTTTGTCATAGACTAAATGTTTTATAATTTATTTATATGTTGTTATATTCTTTTAGGCAGTTTTTTCATTTAGTGGACTCTTTAATGATTTAAGTCCTGTAGTAATTCGGAGAAAACTATATAAAATATACTTTATTGTAAATTAAAGATGTTATGTCTTAAATTTAAGGTGTTATGCTTTGTACAAGATACAAGTAGGAAACTGTACATGTGCTTTGTTTATTTATTTATTTACAGCATTTATTTATATAGCACATTTTCATACAAAAGATGTAGCTCAAAGTGCTTTACAGGATAAAGAAAGAGAAAAAAGATAAAATATAAAATTAAAATTAGGCAATACTAATTAACATAGAATAAAAGTAAGGTCCGGTCAAAGCACTGTGCTTTGATCGGGTGGTGGTGGCGAGAACAACAGAGAAAGTAGGAGTTAGTATGGATTTCGGAGCCACCAAGAATGATAATGTTAATTATATGTATATACAGAATATCAGAGTTAAACTAAAATTAAGCTATGAGAAAGTTTTTTTAAAATAATGAGTTTTTAGCAGTTTTTTGAAAGTGCCCCGACCGTATTTGCCTGGGAAATTTCTATTGGTAAGCTGTTCCAGATTTTAGGTGCATAACAGCAGAAGACCTCCTCACCACTTCTTTTAATTTTAGCTCTTGGAACTATAAGCAGACACTCATTTGAAGATCTAAGGTTACGATTTGGAATGTAAGGTGAAAGGCATTCTGAAATATAGGATGGAGTGAGATTATTTAAGGCTTTGTAAACCATAAGCAGTATTTTAAAGTCAATTCTAAATGGCACAGGTAACCAATGTAGTGACATCAGAACTGGAGAGATGTGCTCAGATTTTATTTTCCTAGTTATGATTCTGGCAGCTACATTATGCAGTAGTTGCAATCGATTGATGTATTTTTTGGATAGTCCTGAGAGGAGTGCGTTACAGTAATCTAGCTCACTGAAAACAAATGCATGAACTAATTTCTCATCATCTTGCAAAGTTATAAGAGATCTAACTTTTGCTATATTTCTTAAGTGAAAAAATGCTGTCCTAAATTTAAGTCAGAGTCAATAATTATCCCTAAATTCTTTACCTCTGTCTTGACTTTTAATCTGAATGGATCAAGTTTATTTCTAATACCACCATTATATCATTTTTTGCCAATCACTAAAATTTCTGTTTTCTCCTTATTTAGTTTGAGAAAATTACTACTCATCCATTCAGAAACACATGTACGACATTGTGTCAGTGAACCATGAGAATCAGGGTCATCAGGCGCTATTGATAAATGCAGTTGTGTGTCATCAGCATAGCTGTAGTAGCTTATGTTATGCCTTCAGATAATTTAACCTAATGGAAGCATGTAGATCGAAAAGAGCAGTGGACCCAGGATAGATCCTTGTGGAATAACATATACAATATCATGTGTCTTTGAAGTGTAATTACCTCAATCTGCATTGTTGTAACTAATGTTAGGCATACATTGTGTGACATCTCTCTGTACTATTAGAAGCTAGAATGGCAAAACCTATGTACCACAGCAATAATTTAACTGGACCGTGCTTACATTAATCAATCGTAGTTCTCAATCTTGTGTTCAATAGAAAATATATTTTTCAGCTTTCAGTGATCTAGTTTTTAAGATGTGCCCTTTCCTTGGCCTTTTGTTGTTTCATTTTACTTTTCATTCTTTTAATATTTTTAATTATTTGTGGGTATTTTTGATGCTGTAATTATTATGAGACATCTTAATATTTATTATGACTTTCATGATTCTTTTTGTTTTGATTCATGTACAGTATATGGAATAAGCATTTTGAATGAAGTATGCTGAAGATACACTGAATTACAGTACAGTATATTAATCCTAATAAAAAAAGAACAAAAAGAATTCAGATTGTGCTAGTTCACAAAAATACTATGTAATTTGTATTAGTTTTGACATTTTGTAACCATTTTTAGCTTTCATTCCAAGTGCCTTATTTCCATTTCAGGATTATATGGGTTTATTCCACCTCCTCTTGAGTACATTGTTTTATGTTTTGTGTTTGTAGAATAATTAGTTCAGCAAAAAAAAAAAATATTGAATTTATTTTGATATAAAAAAATGACAATTTTGAATGGAGAGCTTTAAACTGATATGAATTTAATAAAAACATGAGTTCAAAAAGTTATAAATGACAAACCAGAATTCAAGGACTTTTAAGGTTCCAGCAGTATATTAATATATTCAGCTTATATTTCTTTGCAAACACCATCTCCGCATACTCAATGATCTGGTGTAAGCATTTACTGCTATACCTGTACAGTAATTCAAAGCTGGCCTTTTCCTTTTTTAGATCAATTTCATGTATGGAACTATTTGACAAGATTTCTATTTTTATTTTTCCAACACTATTAAAGAAAAGCATTCCTCTTGTGTTAGATTTATGTTCTTACAAGTAGCATTACTTCTGCCCCCCAGGCCTGCTTTCTGATAGCTTAATAGAGAATTCAGTTAGTTTCACCTCAGTCATTTTTTTCTAGTGTTCTGTGTGTGTTTATAGAAGGTGAAGACAACAATCAAACCTAACAACAAATGTTTCTTTGTAAATTGTGCAACTAATTTCCTGTCTGCAGACATATTAAATTAAGGTTACAACATAATTCACACATGTCCTAACCCCATTTGTTATTGCCCTATTTATAATGGTAGTTAAATATGTTTTGCTTATTTTGATAATGTTAATAGAAAGATATTAACTTCCAGTTATGTTACTCACTTTGAAACTTCCTTTTTTTTACTGTGAGTTTCAAACAAATCTGTATCTTTATGTGTATGCAATATATATAATTGCATTCACAGAGCTTTCACTCTGTATTCAACGAAGAATGCTATGCAAAAATAAACTGAATTTTGAGTTAAATTTATTTTATGTATGATTCATTTTCTAAACTGGTTGTTCAAGTGAAAGTTGCATTGACCTGGTCACTGGAAAAAAGGAGGAGCAAAGTTTGTACTGAGACTCAAGTCCATTGCAGTGTGCACAGTCAGACAATTTTTACTTATTCGTACTGGGAAAATTTAGTGTTGACAGTTAACCTAACAGGCATATCTATAACTTTCCTTGTAAAATATATTGTAAAAACAATTATGAACAAAATTCTTTTTCATTTTCCTGGAAAAAATATATAGCAATAAAGTTAGAGACAGTATGACACAGTAAAAATGTATTGATTCTAATTAATATTATTTTCTATTTTCTATATGCTTTTCCTGTTTTCACATTTTGTCTTGTGAGCATATATTTTTCAATTTAAATAAAAGAGCAGGAGATAAACACCAATTAAAAGTAACTTTGTAAACCATATGGCACAAAAATGCTCACAATGTTACAATATAACATGTATTAATGTTACAGTGTGTACAGTAATGACAAAAATGCATCTTTTGACAGTTCTGATCTGAAAGAGTAGTTATGATGCCAATATGAAGCTTTAAGTTAACAAAGTTTTGACTCCTCTTCTTCTAAAACTAAAACCAACCCAAAGCTCTTTAATATTAAATTAAGTTAATTTAAATATGTGATAAGTTTTTGACAGACCATTACTACTGATAAACAAATAGTTTAAATGTGCTTTAATCATAGCCTCCTCTGAAGAAATGTCAACATTTATTTAAGTTTGTGTTTTAAAATTATTATAATAACAAAGCATACAATTACATTTAATAGAATAATATTTCATTTAATGTATAAATCTGTTATTGCATTTTATACATTGAGAAGTTAATATGAAAATATATTCCAGGTTAATATTATGCTTTTGAGGAAAGTAATAAGAAGTAACAAATAAATATAGTCATAGAATGCAACTTTATTTTACATAACTAAATCCAGATTTAAGAACAGAGAGTGCTGAACATTGTTTTGCTTTTAATATTGATGAGATACTTCTGAGCAATCATAAATTTTTACAGGTAGCCAACTTTTGTGGATAAAAGGTAAATCCGTTATTTATGTTACCATGTAGCACTCAGTAAATCTTCTAATGTGTCTTTATTCCATAAGCAAGAATATGTAATATGTTAGCCATGAGGAAAGCCTGAAAATTAATAGAAATTGACAGAATTTTACCAGTTGAAGGATCTATGGCTTAATCTTTATGTAGTTTCTGCTGAACAGATCTGCTTTCCTGTAGACTGATTTCTTTGATTTTTAGGCTGTAACTTAAGGCATCTAAATTCAATAGTTTCATATTTCAATCTGAAGCTACTTTATGAATATTTACTGTATAATGGTATTTTTGTACAGTATGTGCCTTTTAAACCCCCCTAGAAACAAACAATCTCAGATTTTAATCAATATATAACTTTATGATGGTTTTCTGTATTTTTATATTGTTCACTTTTGAGGTTGAAATGTATACAAAGCAAAGTATTAACAATAGCTAATGAATCTTTCAAATAAATGTTATTAAAGCATTACAAGAAAAGTAACCTTTTAGAAGTCCAGAATACTCTCAGAATCAGTGTCTCCATGATGGGACAGTTAACTTCGTAAGCTGGAATGTTAAAGGCCTGAATCACGAATTAAAGAGAAAGAAAGTACTTTCTCACCTAACAGGTCTAAATGCTAAAATAGTATTTTTACAGGAAACCCACTTACTAAGTAAGGATCAGTTCCGGCTGCAAAAAGACTGGACTGGCCAAATGTTCCATTCTAGTTTTACAAAGAAAACTAGAGGGGTGGGAATTCTCATACATAGAACAGTACCATTTGTAGCATCAGATGTAGTATTGGATCCTGAAGGGAGATATGTGATGGTCATGGGAGACTTATCTAACTGTAAAATGATTTTGATAAATGTTTATGCACCTAATGTTGATGATAAGGAATTTATACAAAATTTATTTGCATCCATTCCCAATCTGAACACTCATAAACTTATAATGGCTGGGGACTTTAATTGTGTTCTAAATCCACTTTTAGATAAGACTTCCTCCACAGGGGAACGGCAACTAACACCGCAAAGATAATTACAAAGTTTATAACTGATCACAACTTATCAGATCCCTGGAGGTTTTTAAACCCAAATTCAAGAACATATTCTTTCTACTCACCAGTACATCATTGCTACTCAAGGATTGATTACTTCTTTATAGATAATAACTTCTTGCCTAAGATTAAATCTTGTAAATACGATGCTATTGTTATTTCAGACCATGCTCCGATGATCTTGGAGCTGAAATTACTAAGCCCCATACACTCACCCCGCAGATGGCGTCTCAATCCGCTTCTATTAGCTGACGAGAATTGTACTGAATTTATATCCAAACAAATTGAATTCTTTCTAGAGACAAATACATCCCCTGAGATCTCTGCAGGAATACTCTGGGAAACTCTTAAGGCCTTCTTAAGAGGACAGATTATCTCATATCTTTCCCACAGAAATAAATCCGAGCGAAGAAAGTAGCAGAGATAAAAAGCGAAATTACTAAAATAGATGAAGAACATGCCAGACTACCAAGCGAGACTCTACATAAGAGGAGGCAGGCTCTACATTCAGAATTAAACCTCTTGACAACTAAAGAAACCGAACAACTAATTTACAAATCCAGACATCATTATTATGAACATGGAGAGAAAGCTAATAAGCTTTTAGCAACAAATTCACAAGCAAGAAGTGCAACGCAATCTCGTAATTACTAACACGAATGGAGATAAAATCATCGAACACAAAAATATAATGTACACTTTTAGAGACTACTATAAATCCCTATATACTACTGAGTTTAAAGAAGACAATATACAATCTAATGCATTTCTGGATAAATTACAGATACCACAAATTGACGCTATTAGTGTGGAGGAGCTCGATAAACCTCTGTCATTATCAGAATTACTGGATGCTATAAAGTCACTCCAAGGTGGAAAAGCAGCAGGCCCTGATGGCTACCCTGCAGAGTTTTACAAGAAATTCTCCGCTCAGCTAGCTCCCTCCTATTAGCAACATTTACAGAAGCCAGAGATAACCAATCTCTTCCACAAACCTTTCGCCAAGCACTAATCACTGTCTTTCCAAAACAAAATAAGGACTTATTACAATGTGCATCATACAGACCAATTTCACTTCTGAATAACGACGTTAAAATACTCTCTAAAATCATAGCTAGAAGGATGGAGAAAGTGCTCCCTCAATAATATCACAAGACCAAACTGGATTTATTAGGGGCCGACACTTATCTTCAAATCTTCGACGCCTGTTTAATGTAATATACTCACCAACTAAATCAAACACCCCAGAAATATTATTATCATTGGATGCAGAAAAGCATTCGACATGATTGAATGGAAATACCTTTTACTATTTTGGAGAAGTTTGGGTTTGGCCCAACATTTGTGCATGGATTAAATTACTGTATACTAACCCAGAAGCTTCAGTTTGCATCAATAACATTTGCTCAGACTACTTTAAACTAGAACGTGGCACAAGACAAGGATGCCCTTTGTCACCACTGCTGTTTGCAATTGCCATTGAACCACTGGCAATACATTGTCGAAATACTGATCAGATAAAGGGGATTAGCAGAGAAGGACTGGAACAGAAAATCTCATTATATGCAGATGACATGGTACTGTATATATCGGACCCAGAAAATTCTGTGCCTGCAGTCTTAGCAGCACTCACAGAATTTCAAAAGCTCTCTGGTCTCAGAATTAATCTGAATAAAAGTGTACTCTTTCCGTGAATTCGCAAGCATATAATATTAGATTAGACACCCTTCCTTTTATCATTGCAGAACAGTTTAAATACCTCGGGGTAAACATCACAAGTAAACATAAAGCTCTTTATCAACAAAATTTCGTCGTCTGTATGGAAAAAATTAAACAAGACTTGCATAGATGGTCAACCCTTCATCTCACACTAGCTGGAAGAATTAACACTGTTAAGATGAATATTCTTCCTAAGCTCCTTTTTATTTCAAAACATACCAATATACATTAATAAATCGTTCTTTAAGCAATTAGATTCAACAATAACCTCATTTATTTGGAATTCTAAACATCCACGCATCAAAAGAGCGACCCTACAAAGACAAAAGGCAGAAGGCGGCATGGCTCTACCTAACTTCCAGTTTTATTACTGGGCAAATATACAGTCGATAAGAACCTGGACACAAATAGAAGAACATACACAGGCATGGACCGCAATAGAAGTAAAATCCTGCAGTACTTCTTTGTATTCCTTGCTTTGTGCTCCAATAAACACACGCTATCGGCAATACACTAATAACCCAATTGTGCTCCACTCACTTAGAATCTGGAACCAATGTAGAAAGCATTTTAAGACGGAGAAGCTTCTTTCTGTGGCACCCTGCAAAAGAACCACCTCTTTCAACCCTCACAAACATATGCAGTTTTAATATCTGGAAAAATTTGGAATTAACTTGCTTAGAGATCTTTATATAGACAACGCCTTTGCATCCTATGAACAATTACATTCCAAATTTAACATTCCAGCTACAAATTTCTTTCACTATCTTCAAATCAGGAACTTTGTTAAACAGAACCTTCCAGATTTTCCTCATCTTGCACCCTCATCCACGCTGGAAAAATTATTGCTCAATTTCAAGGAGTTAGACTCCATCTCTACAATATATAAAATCCTTTTACAATCCCTTCCTTTCAAAGATCCAAGAGGACACTGGGAAAATGACCTCTCAATTAATATATCAGAAAAGGAGTGGAAAGTAGCAATGCAGAGAATTCACTCAAGCTCCATATGCAAAGCATACAATTATACAACTCAAAATTATATATCGAGCACATCTGTCTCACTAAAACTCTCCAAAATGTTTCCAGGGCATGATCCAACCTGCGAACGTTGCAACCAAGCCCCAGCCTCACTAGGTCACATGTTCTGGGCCTGCTCCAAATTAACATTATTCTGGACAAAAATTTTTAATTACCTCTCAGACAGTCTTGGACTCACAATCCCTCCTAACCCATTAACAGCTGTGTTTGGGGTTCTTCCAGAGGGTCTTAAAGTGGAGAAAGACAAACAAATTGTGATTGCATTCACTACACTGTTGGCACGCAGACTTATTCTGATAAACTGGAAGAACCCAAACTCTCCTCTTTTAAGTCAGTGGGAAACTGATGTGTTATATTATTTAAAATTGGAAAAAATCAAATACTCAGTTAGAGGATCTGTACAGACTTTTTTCAAAACATGGCAGGATCTAATCAGTAATATTTTGAAATGATTTTATAAAGCACAGAGAATTTGTTGATTTAGGTATTTTTAAAAGCCTTAAATTTTACACCGTTTGGCTTGCTCTCTCTCTCAAGGGTGGGGATCGATCTGTTCTTAGCATAATTCTTTTTTTTTGTAAAACTTGATTGCTATGTATTGATTGTAATAAAATTAATAAATAAATAAAAAAAAAGAAGTCCAGAATACTGCTTATAGAGTATGCTGGGAACTTAAAACCACTAAGCTTGGCTTAATAATGTAATTTTACAATTAAAAATGTACATTGTTAGAAAAGTCAAAAATATCCAAACGTATGTATTGTTTAAAGTGTCTTTTTGTTCTGGTCTACATAATATTACCTTTAAATTACGCATTTTTTCTGTTTTAAAAATTAGCCTGTCTAGAGTAAATTTCAGAGATTGTACAGCTTGCACCCTAATTAATGTAGCTGTTTCTGCACTTCACGTAACGGTATAATTGGCTAGCCTTTTGCTGCCATTAGTTACATGAATTTATATTCCATTAATGATTTTGAGAAGGGGGCATACCTCAACTTTCTCAGTAATTAATTACGGCTTTAAAATGTCTTCTCAGTTGAGAAAGTTAAGCAGTGAGTTTATGACAAGATTTTTATTGTTTTATTCTATCTTTCAGCATCCATACCCTTCAGAAGAACAAAAAAAGCAATTGGCACAAGATACGGGTCTCACCATACTACAAGTGAATAATTGGTATGTATATTTAAATTTGTATTTATGGTTTCAATGCACCAGGCTTTGGAAGTTAATGATCTGAATTGAGATGGCATACTGCCTATAATATTTCTTTTTAATATTCTATATATATTTTACAAAAAAAGTATAAAATATAAGGTAAATATACAATCCAAACAAAAAAAAAAACCAGAAATACCTCCAATGAAGGTCAAACCTTTGCATATTATATTTTCCTTACTTATAGTAGTCTGTTATTTCTAAATGACTTGTCAGATAAATATGTCAAAAGTAAATAATAACTAAAAAATTTGATTTTTGGTCAAATTTTGCAGATAAGAGATTTATGCTGAGTGAACCATTCTTAGGTAGGAAAAAAAACACAAAACAGAAAGAGAAAGTCAAAACTATTTATGTAGGTTGCATCACTGTGATAAATTGTTCCCCCGTCTCTCTTTCTCAGCATTAAATATTTGTCAAATATTAATATTGATAAGGCCTTGAATACATATATAGTTATTTTTGATAAGAAAATAATGCCTTGATACATACATCATCTACATTAATTTCAGATATAGTAAACTTCATTACAGAAAATGTAATTTCTGTCAACATAATGCAGTGTATTGCTCAATTTGGTATGTTAATGATGACTAGTCACTTATAAGGTATTTGCCTTTGAAGGATTAATTTGTAGAGTGCCAGTGCACCATCTATAGTGCCCAGGAAAACTGACCTAAGAGAAGTGTGTAAAGGTTATCAATTTATATGACCTTACGATAAAACATGGGAGATAATTTTGTAGCTCTGCTGGCGGAGTGGTGGCTCTGAGGCTAGGGATCTGTGCCAGCATTCAGAAGGTTGTCGATTTGAATACCATAAATGCCAGAAGTAACTCTACTTTGTTGGGCCCTTGAGCAGGCCCTTAACCTGCAATTGCTTTGCTTTGGGTAAGAGGTTAATCTGCATCCAACCCTGCAAGCAGGTTCTTCAACTTGCAGGGAAAACTTGGGGGTTAGGGACAGGATTGGCATTCCAGCCACTGTAAAAAAAAAAAACCTCACAGTGTTCCATTGTGGTGCTGAGATGTCACCCATTGCACAGCTGCACTTGAGTCCCAATCTAGGTGGTTCGTTGTGTTGTGGGTGCGGCACTGCACTGAATCAGCACATGCTCCCCCAATTTGTGTCAGGTAAAGGTGTCAAGTTAGTACAATATAAATCGCATTGTAACTATATTTTATTTTTGCCTTATTTTGAACTATAGAAGAGTAAATATCCAATAGGAGATTTTACGTTTTGAGTATAGCTTTACAACTACGAAACACTTGCTTGAATATGTATATTATGTCTGGCATATGCCTATGTATGGTATGTTCTTTTAACATGTTCCTAAAAACACAAGTAATTGCATAAGGGTTCAGGAAATTTTGTTCTCAAGGATGCATTTTTAGTGCTCGTGTAATACAGAAATATTTGGCACATTCTGTCTGACTAGCAATTATGTTACAAATATGGGTGCATTAGAATCTATACTAATAAAAAGCAAAGCCCTCACTGACTCACTCACTTACTCACTCACTCACTCACTCACTGACTGACTCACTCATCACTAATTCTCCAACTTCCCGTGTAGATAGAAGGCTGAAATTTGGCAGGCTTATTCCTTAAAGCTTACTTACAAAAATTAAGCAGGTTTCGTTTAGAAATTCTACACGTAACAGTCATTACGGTCGATAACGGTCGACAACATCCGCCATGTTGAACTTTCTTATTTACGGCCCCATCTTCACGAAATTTGGTAGGCGGCTTCCCTGCACTAACCGAAACCGATGTACGTACTTATTTCAGTAGTATGATGCCACTGTCGGCCACCATATTGAACTTTCCAACCTCACTAATTCTCCATCTTCCCGTTTAGGTAGAAGGCTGAAAATTGGCAGGCTCATTCCTTATAGCTTACTTACAACAGTTCAGCAGGGTTCATTTTAAAATTCTACGCGTAATGGTCATAATGGTTGACAACGTCCGCCATGTTGAACTTTCTTATTTATGGCCCCATCTTCACGAAATTTGGTAGGCGGCTTCCCTGCACTAACTAAAACCAATGTATGTACTTATTTCGGTGGTATGAGGCCACTGTCGACCGCCATATTGAACTTACCAACGTCACTAATTCTCCAACTTCCCGTGTAGGTAGAAGGCTGAAATTTGGCAGGCTCATTCCTTACAGCTTACTTACAAAAGTTAAGCAGGTTTCATTTTGAAATTCTACGCGTAACGGTCATAACGGTCGACAACGTCCGCCATGTTGAACTTTCTTATTTATGGCCCCATCTTCACGAAATTTGGTAGGCGGCTTCCCTGCGCTAACCGAAACCAATGTACGTACTTATTTCGGTGGTAAGATGCCACCGGTCTCTACATTCCCTTCCTTGCTTCGCCACGGGATTCACATCTCCCTGCTGATAACTACAGCCTTTTTATTTAATCCATGGCTTCTCGGCTATTTTATTGTTCGTTTATTACGATTATAGTTATTGTGTAGGTATTTTAGACTTACTTTACATTGTTCAGGAACCCATTTCCTTTATCATTCCAACCGTACCCCCATTATCGATGTGATCACCATTGATCAAAGAACTGTCACTTACTGAGTGGTTTCCATGCCCGGAGATGGCACCTGCCTTTTCCATTCTTTTTGTTACATATTGCAGGCTCACTCTTGATATCTGGAGGAACATTGTGTCTTATGTATTGAATGAGTGAGACAGGTTCAAGGTGTGGACTGATGACGGTACAGGAGATAATTATACTACACAGGAGCACTAGAAGAGTGAAATGCTTAAGCCCTTCACCTATGGTTCTGCATGTGAGTTGATGGCTGCCGCTGAATTGTTCGGTTGTTACTTTCAAGTGTACGAAATGGCCAAATATTTTACACCTTTGGACAACCGCCAATGCCTCTTAAACATCTTAGATTCACAGGTGACGATTTCAGTAGTGGACACTTTGATGTTTATGAATGTTTAAACTCTCAAAAGCTGGATGTGAAGTTATCGATGAAACCGGTTGTATGCTTACAACTCTTGACAGATGCCAAATGTCACCTCAACACAAGTCGTAATTGAAACAAACCATGAAACTCAAACCGATTATGACAGCAGCAATCCAAGCTGTGAGATTTCAGACAAGATTACTTTTCACATGGCCAACTGTACATCGCATGCTCAAGAGTAAGCTCAGTGCACAGCTTGGTCATATTACAACCGGAGGGCCGAACTGACAATGTGGTATACAAAGAGATCCTTAACAAATAATTATTGGTATATTTTCCCTCAGTTTAAAAAGGTTTAATTTTCTTCTTAATAAAAATTTTAAGGCAGTACTTCGCCGCTGCGAAGCGCGGGTATTTTGCTAGTCATTTAATATTGGGTTGCCACGTATACTTGCAGAAAGTCATTCAAATATTTAATTTGGATAAAATTACATGGAGCTTTCTGTTGGCCTGTCTTTGCAAGTACAGAATTAAGTTGCTTGATTGCATTATTCGTAGTTTTCAAAGACTGGCACGAGAAACTGTAAAACTGAACAATTGCATTTCACTTTACAGTTTCACTGGATTCTGTTCACTAACATTGGACATAGTAAGGCAATGTTTTTTCAGTTGTGCTGGTCAAATTTAACTCCCCATCATATTGAAAAAATGGAGTGTTGGCAAGAGGTTCTACAATGGGTCACATGAACTTTATGCTATTTTGATATTTGATACAAATCTCTAAGAAATATACTAATTGGAACATTTATTTGACAGTTATACCAGTTGTTCTTTTTCTATTTTCTGTAAAGTGGAAACTTGGAGTAAGTACCTCTTGCTTACTTTCCAAATACTTTTCCTGGTTAGGGTAATGGTTGTAGTACACTGTGTTAAACAGGACATGCCATATTATCTCTAGCTCATTCTAAGGAATTCCCAGGAAAAAGTAACACCTGCAAGAAAGATAATCCCTGTAGTATTGTGTGTGTTTTCCGATCTTCACTCTCTTCGAACCATCATCTGGAAAACAACCAAGGGCGTCTTTATTATTTACTACTAAATTCCATCTTATTCACCTAGAGTAGAATAGTGTTGATCGCCGAAATTCATCAAAATGTTTAGTGCAGTCAATATGCTGTATTCGTCAGTGACCTTGTTCACAGAAAATTCCTGAAAATTCACCCTGTGACTAACTTAAATTAATATTTTTTTCCTCAGCGCCCAATGGTGCTTTGTGAGGCCAGTATAACATCACAGAACTGTAGCAGCCATGTGCAAAACTTGCATACATGAATACTGTAAGATTGTTGCAGAGATGCTTCAGGCAATCAGTACTTCCAACCTGCATGTTAAAAAAAAAGCCTTACAGTTACCTGACCATAATGAGAATATTATGAATGCTGCAACTGGACATATAATATTGAACCCTGTGCACTGACCACACAGAGCAGATGGTTACTTTGCATGCCTAATTAGCCATGTGCCCACTATGATCTAAAAACAAGCCTTAAAGGAGCCCTCCCACTCCTTCTCCTTAGAAATAAAACATATGTATCACTGCGAAATATTAATAATAACAAAAGATTTATTACTGTTTAAAAGGCATTTCTATTATCTTCATGCAAGGAAAAAGTACAGAGCATCTGCATACAAATACAAATTTTCAAGCGATATCCGGTGCCGGGACTTCAAGCAATGGTTTCCATTTTAGCAATTTCCAGATGCTTGGATTGGTCACTGTGGTCCTGTGGAGTGGCATCCCAGATCCCCAGATCTCACCTCACTTGATTTTTATCTTTGGGGGCAGTTGAAGGCCATGGTGTATCAGGAAAAGATACGTAACATAAATCATCTTAGGGAATGTATCACCAACGCATTACAAGCATCCAGCTCCAACTGTGCTAATACGTGTTCATCAGCAGTGGCAGACACGTATTGAAATGCGTTTTCAAAACAATGGCAGTCATATAGAGCATATTATATAAATAAAAATGTTTTTTCATAAAAAAAGTTTATTTTCCTATGTGTGGAAACTTATGGCCCCCCCTATATATATATATATATATATATATATATATATATATATATATATATATATCTGTATGTATATATATATATATATATACACATCCAGTATCCAACCTGCTATATTCTAGGGTCATGGGGATCTGCTGGAGCCAGTCCCAGCCAACACAGAGCGCAAGGCAGGAAACAAACCCCAGGCAAGGGCGCCAGCCCACCGCAGGGTGCGCGCACACACACACACTAAGGACAATTTAGAATCACCAATGCACCTAACCTGCAGGTCTTTGGACTGAGGGAGGAAACTGGAGTACCTGGAGGAAACCCAGGCTGACACGGGGAGAACATGCAAAGTCCACCCAGGGTGGACCCGGGAGCAAACCCGGGTCTCTAACTGCGAGGCAGCAGCACTACCCACTGTGCCACCCTATAGCTATACTAATAAAAGGCAAAGCCCTCACTCACTCACTCACTCACTCACTCACTCATCACTAATTTTCCAACTTCCCGTGTAGGTGGAAGGCTGAAATTTGGCAGGCTCATTCCTTACAGCTTACTTACAAAAGTTAGGTAGGTTTCATTTCGAAATTCTATGCGTAACGGTCATAACTGGCTCTGGAACCTACTTTCGTCCATATATACGGCCATAGCCTGCAGCTCAGTCGCTGTGTGAGGCGGAGTTGCGTCCCGCATCATCATGCCTCCCACGTAATTGAGTGCCTGCCCATGTAAGGTAAACATTCGCAGGTGAAGGACTGTGCTTAGCATATTCATAAGTGCAGCTACTGTGGAAATCCTCTGACGCTGAACAAGCCTTTGTACACATATCAATAGGAAAGCAAGGTGTAAAGCTTAAGTTTAAATTACATTCATAGACACGCTGCTGCTAAATATTCGCAGGCAAATCCACAACTTAATACCAGGAATGCCAATTAAATATCTTAGATTCATGAGTACTGATTTGGGTAGTGATCACTTTGATGAATGAAACCTGTTCAAAAAACGCATTACACAATTGAGAAGGCAGCTAAAGAATATGAAGCAAGTGACGCATACAAGCATATTCATAAGTGCAGCTACTGCGGAAACAAAGCACAGTGTAAACCTTAAGTTTAAATTAAGTTCATAGACACACTGCCGCTGGTGTTTGTCATGCCTACGACGAATACGATATTCGCAAGATACAAGTTTAATGAGAAGACGCAGGGTGTAAACAAGACTTTTGATCACTTTGTAAGGGAGTTAAAATTGCTGTAAAGGAGTTAAAATTGCTGGTGAAAGGCTGTGCTTATGCAAATGAAGACGAGATGGTCAGGGATAGAATAGTGTTTGGCACAAACTCAGCGAAAGTGCAAGGGAAACTTTTAAGTGCCAGGTCTAAGCTAAAATTAAATAAAGCCATGGACATCGCAAGATTGCAAGAGATATTCGCGAGATACAAGTTTAATGAGAAGAGGCAGGGTATAAAGCCTCGATGCTAAAGACCTGGCGAAGTCATGGAGAACATGGAAGGACGAGTTCAGATTATACACAGAATTTACAATGCTGGAGGCAGAGGAAAACACTACTTCAGATTATTCCATTATCTTATTGGGGGGAGCGGCAGAGAATTGTGTCAGGCGCTGACAGGGTAATGTAAGACCTGATGAGTAAACCATGAGCTTGATGATACATAAATTTGATGAGCATTACAACCCGAAAATAAACAAAACTGTAGAGAGGTTCAGATTTTTTTCAAGAAATCAGGCAAGGGGAGAACAACTACATCACAGATCTGAGTGTATTAGCAGGCACATGCAATTTCGGGGAGATTAAAAGTTCCCTTATATGTGACTGAATTGTGTGCGGAACCAGTGATGCAAGTTTGCAACAAAGATTACTGAGAGAAGACAAACTGACTTTAGAGAGGTGCATACAAATATGCAGAGCCACAGAACTGTCGAAGGAGAACAGCAGAACAGTCACATGGGCTTCTCCATTCTATACTTCTCCCAGTGCGTCTCTCTAAACCCTCCGTGCGGGAACATTATCATAAGGCTTAACAATCTTATTGTTACACCTTCTACGTGCACCCAACCGTCCTTATTATGGAGTCTTCCTTGCTTTACCGCTGGCTGCTTCTTTCCATTCATCTTCCTAGCTCTTTATTTAAACAGTTTTCCTTCTCACTTTTCCGCTCCTTCGTTGTCTTCTCCCTTTTTGTTCAAAATACGCGTCTCCTTGCTTTTTTACAGTCAGTTCCCCTTACATCACACCATGGTACGTTTAGCACAAGTTAATACTGGGAATGCCTGTTAAACATCTTACATTCACGAGTAGCGATTTGGGTAGTGAACACTTCGATGAATGAAAACTGTTATCTTTACATTGGTTGACAAACACGGAATGTAACTTCAAAACAACACGTCCTCCAAATACGAACCTGATTGAAATAAATAATGATAATCAAATCCTTGATGACAGCAACACTCATAACAGTGACAAAACAATTACATTGACAATCAGGTTATGTTATTTTTAAAATGTTTCCTTTTCTTTTTCATAACTTCTTTAATACACTACTTCTCCGCTGCGAAGCGCGGGTATTTTGCTAGTATATATATATATTTCTATATATTGTAAGAATGATGCTATATAGCGCCCGACCCGACACAGATTGGACACAGGAGGCACATGTAAAATAAATAAACTATTTTCTTCCCCTGTGGGAGTACGTCTTCCGAGTGTTTCAAAAGGCAATACACAGTCCCAAGTACACTAAATCACAGCAAGCACTTTCTTCTTTCTTCACCACCACTCTTCCCAGTCAACCTTGTCTTCCTCCACCCAACTCTGGCTCCTGAGTGGTGGTAGCTGGCTCCCTTTTATTGGGTACCCAGAAGTGCTCCAGGTGCTTGATTGGCGACATCTGCCTGTACTTCTGGGTAAGGCGAAACCAGTGCCCAAAAGGGGCCAGCAGCTCCTGCTGCAGCACCCCGGGTGGCGCCTGCGGAACCCCACAGAGCTGCACAGAACTCCAACTCTGCCATCTAGCATCCAGGGGGAGATACTGGGCTTCCCACCCTTATTCCCCTGGCAGATGTGATGAAGGGGTGTCCCGGCCAGGCATGGAGCCTGGTCATCCGTCACTATATATATCTATATATATATATATTTGTATGTATTTATATATATATATATGTATTATATATATATATATATATATATATATATATATATATATATATGCTAGCAAAATACCCGCGCTTCGCAGAGGAGTAATGTGTTAAAAAAGTTATGAAAAAAAAAAGGAAATTTTTTAAAAATAACATAACCTGATTGTCAATGTAATTGTTTTGTCACTGTTATGAGTGTTGCTGTCATCAAGGATTTGATTATCATTATTTCTTTCAATCAGGTTCGTATTTGGAGAACGTGTTGTGTTCAAGTTACATTTCGTGTTTGTCAACCGTTGTAAAGATAATGTTTAATAGGCGTTCCCGGTATTAAGTTGTGGATTTGCCTGTGAGTATTTAGCAGCAGTGTCTCAATTAAGTTGTGAATTTGCCTGCGAGTATTTAGTGACAACATGTCTATTTACTTGTGGATTTTTGTGCAAGTATTCAGCGACAGCATCTCTATGAACTTGTGGATTTGCCTACGAGTATTTACCGACAGCGTGTCTATTAACTTGTGGATTTTTCTGCGAGTATTTGGTGGCAACGTCACAAAGTTGTTTTCATCTATCTAGCTGCACCAGAAAATGTACCACAACATCTGACATGCCTCCTTTTTACTGTTTTCTCACAGCTTGGATTGCTGCTGTCATAATCGGTTTGAGTTTCATGGTTTCAATTACGTTAGTATTTGCAGGACTTGTGTTGAAGTGACATTCGACATCTGTCAAGTGTTGTAAGCATACAACCGGCTTCATCGATAACTTCACATCCAGCTTTTGAGAGTTGAAACATTCATAAACATCAAAGTGTCCACTACTCAAATTGTCACCTGTGAATCTAAGATGTTTAAGAGGCATTGGCGGTTCTCCAAAGGTGTAAAATATTTGTCCATTTCGGTAGACTTGAAAGCGAGAACCGAACAATTCAGCGGCAGCCATCAAATCACATGCAGAAGCATAGGTGAAGGGCTTAAGCATTTCACTCTTATAGTGCCCCTGTGTTGTATAATTATCTCCTGTACCATCATCAGTCCACACCTTGAACCTGTCCCAGTCATTCAATACATAAGACACAATGTTCCTCCGGATATCAAGGTTGAGCCTGATATGGCTGAGCAATATGTAACACAGAGAATGTAAAAGGCAGGCAGCATCTCCGGGCATGGAAACCACTCGGTAAGTGACAGTTCTTTGATTGATGGTGATCACCTCGATAGACATCTCACTACCCAAGTCACTACTCGTGAATCTAAGATGTTTAACAGGCATTCCTGGTATTAACTTGTGTATTTGACTGCGAATATTTAGCGGCAGCGTGTCTATGAATTTGTGGAATTGCCTGCGAGTATTTAGCGACAGCGTTTCTATGAACTTGTGGATTTGCCTGCAAGTATTAAGCGTCTGCATGTCTGTTTACTTATGGATTTTTCTGCGAATATTTGGCAGCAGCGTCAAAAGGTTGTTTCCATCTAGCTGCATCGGAAAATATACCACGACATCTGACACGCCTCCTTTTTAATGTTTTCTCACAGCTTGGATTGCTGCTGTTATAATCGGTTTGAGTTTTATGCTTTGTTTCAATTACGTTAGTATTTGCAGGACTTGTGTTGAAGTGACATTCGACATCTGTCAAGCGTTGTAAGCATACAACCGCCTTCATCGATAACTTTGCATCATAATAAACGAACAGTAAAACAGCGGAGAAGATGTGGATTAAATAAAAAGGCTGCAGTTATCAGCAGGGAGACGTGAATACCATGGCGAAGCAAAGAAGGGAATGAAGAGACCGGAGTGACGGACGACCTTATATAGGTAGGCAGTCAATTACGTGGGAGGCGTGGTGATGGGGGACACAACGGCGCCTCACACGGCGACCGAGCTGCAGGCTATGGACGTATATATGTACGTAAGTAGGATTCAATTATGACAATTACGCGTAGAATTTTGAAATGAAACCTGCTTAACTTTTGTAAGTAACCTGTAAGGAATGAGTCTGCCAAATTTCAGCCTTCTACCTACATGGGAAGCTGGAGAATTAATGATGAGTCAGTGAGGGCTTTGCCTTTTATTAATATAGATATATATATATAAAGTCAGAGTATGGTAACAACAAATGACAAAATAAAGATTTGGGGTTGCCACTCCGTATAATATCAGATCTGCAGATTAGTGGATTGCAACTGATACTGATCTTTCTAAGAAACAGGTTCCACTGTATCTATTTGGTTTATAATTTGTAAATTAATACATGTTTGAGTTTATACATTTTTGTTAAATTACATGGTTATGATAATCAAACAATTTAAATTATAATTTTATTTATATTCTTCTAAAGTATGGCTGGGCATTATCGGTCCCATAAGGTTTCTATTAACAAGTAGCAGCCAGAAAAAATAACTTAAAAAGTAATAATTTATTTTCTTTTAGTAACTAGGTTACTCGCTAATAATTGAGTGGTAGAATTTAAAGTACTTTCTTATAATTTGAAATTTATTGTCATAATTCAAAATGGATTAAAACTAGAAAATTCTAGAAACCAAGGTTTCATAATAAAGGCACAACTAAATTTGAGATCAGAAATATGTCAAAGTCAATGCCGAATGCTAAGGTCCTAGACTAAAGTCCCATTTGTGGCTGTCCATCTGGGATAATTTTTCCAAATGAAAGGGACCTACTTCTAAATGCTCTAAACAATTCCTTTTGACAAACAACAATCCTTTCTTTGAAGATTTTATTAGAAACTGACAGAGTTTCTGCTTGCAACAATTAAATATCACACAACATATACAGGAAGCATGTGCTCCTAATAAGATGTTTTTACTTTGACATTTTGTTTAATATTGCACATACTTGATAAAGCTTTAGATACATGTTCTAAATCATCCTCACAAAAATCCTCCTATTCCAACAGTGAAAACCTAATCATGGGTGAATTTCTTATCTATTTGTGACATTTTCTTGATTCAGCTGTGTCCAGGGGGGTTGCTTTGCATAAAACATCCAAAGACTAGATGGTAGTGCTGATTAGCGGTAAGACTGTTGGCACAATACGCTGTTTTTAGTTGAAAAGCATATTTAAATTAGAGACTACTGTTTCTGTCACTGTGAGGATGTCATATTATTTGACTATAAATCACAGGGGATGACAAATTACACAACCGTTTCATGGCATCTAAACACAACTAGAAATTTCTAAACTATTGAGAGTTCATTGCATTTTGGAAGTCAGTTGATGCACTGCATGACAGGTGCTGCTGGCTATATGAATGTTTTCTAGCTATGGTGAGTTCAGCCACAGTCTTGGCTCATCTTTTTCCTGTTTCCATTCAGCCATGGTACAATAAACACTAGATATTAAACAGACAAGCCTTTCTGTTTTCTCCATTCAAAACACAATTTTTTCTTTATTCCGTGATGCTGCATTGTATGCATTGTACATCCAACTCAGCATCCATGCTTAATTAAACCCCTTAGATTTTACCAAGACAAGTTGCAAACCAGTCTGACTGAGTGACTGGAGATGTCAAACTACTCTGGTAGTCATGGGAGTGTGCCGTGACTACCTCAGATACACTAATATTATGTAAATGAAGGCTATGAGTGAAAATTACTTCAAACATCATGTAGTGTGAAAGGGGCTGTAGACTTTATTGTGTAAAAAGTGTGGGATACTGTTGGTTTAATCACATTATTCAAATTAACTGAACAGTGTTGTTACTTTGTAGGACCATTTACTTATTTCATTAAGTGGAGCATTTTTAACCATTTTGCCTAAAAAATTAGACAAATCTTGCACCTTACCTTCTGCTTCATCTATTTTACTAAAGTCACTTTCTTAGTTTTAACTTGAAAAGACCTTGACTTAACTCTTTCTGGGCTGATGTAGACCGCTGATGTAGGGCTGATTTGACCTCGATTCCCTGCACATGCATGAGTAGTGAAGAGCAAACAGCCTCTAAAATGACTAAAAAGACTAAAACAAATGTGCAAAGCAAAATACACCATGGACGTTTTACGTATTTTTGCTGAATCTGACTTTTTGGACTCTGAGTTTGATGCAAGTGATCTGGAGACTATCGGTCCCCAGCTAATCTTGGTGCTGAACATGTTCGTGTAGCGGATACTGTACGCCTACAGCAGGGTTCACTTAGGAGGACCATCACTTATGATGACAAGAGGTACAAACCATATTTCATCACACTGCACAATCCGCCTTTTGCAGAAATTACAGCCTCTAAACGCTTCCTGTAGGTTCCAATGAGAGTCTGGATTGTGGTTGAAGGTATTTTGGACCATTCCTCTTTACAAAACATCTCTAGTTCTTTCAGGTTTGATGGCTTCCGAGCATGGACAGCTCTCTTTAATTCACACCACAGATTTTCAATTATATTCAGGTCTGGGGACTGAGATGGCCATTCCAGAACGTTGTACTTGTTCCTCTGCATGAATGCCTTAGTGGATTTTGAGCAGTGTTTCGGGTCGTAGTCTTGTTGAAAGATCCAGCCCCGGCGCAGCTTCAGCTTTGTCACTGATTCCTGGACATTGGTCTCCAGAATCTGCTGAAACTGAGTGGAATCCATGCGTCCCTCAACTTTGACAAGATTCCCAGTCCCTGCACGGGCCTCACAGACCCACAGCATGATGGAATCACCAGCATATTTTACTGTAGGTAGCAGGTGTTTTTCTTGGAATGCTGTGTTCTTTTTCCTCCATGCATAACGCCCCTTGTTATGCCCAAATAACTCAATTTTAGTTTCATCAGTCCACAGCACCTTATTCCAAAATGAAGCTGGCTTGTCCGAATGTGCTTGAGCATACCTCAAGCGGCTCTGTTTGTGCTGTGGGTGGAGAAAAGGCTTCCTCTGCATCACTCTCGCATACAGCATCTCCTTGTGTAAAGTGCGCCGAATGGTTGAACGATGCACAGTGAATCCATCTGCTGCAAGATGATGTTGTAGGCCTTTGGTGCTGGTCTGTGGGTTGACTCTGACTGTTCTCACCATTCGTCGCTTCTGTCTATCCGAAATCTTTCTTGGTCTGCCACTTCGAGTCTTAACTTGAACTGAGCCTGTGGTCTACCATTTCATCAATATGTTCCTAACTGTGGAAACAGATAGCTTAAATCTCTGGGACAGCTTTCTGTATCCTTCCCCTAAACCATGATAGTGAACAATCTTTGTCTTCAGGTCATTTGAGAGTTGTTTTGTGACCCCCATGTTGCTACTCTTCAGAGAAAATTAAAGGAGGAGGGAAACTTACAGTTGACCCCCTTAAATACTCTTTCTCATTATAGGATTCACTTTTGTATGTAGGTCAAGGGTCACTGAGCTTACCAAGCCAATTTGAGTTCCAATAATTAGTTCTTAAAGTTATGGAATCAATAAAATGACAACGGTGCCCAAATTTATGCACCTGCCTGATTTTGTTTGAACAATTATTGCACACTTTCTGTAAATCCAATAAACTTCATTTCACTTCTCAAATATCACTGTGTGTGTCTCCTATAGGATATATTTAACTGACATTTTTTATCGTAACAACCAACGATTTATACAGGAAAATAATGACTATTAATAAGGTTGCCCAAACTTTTGCATCCCACTGTACGCCTACAGCAGCGTTCACTTAGGAGGACCATCACTTATGATGACAAGAGGTACAAACCATATTTCATCACACTGCGACTGTCACTGTTGCCCACCTGCTGTGCGAAGACAGAGAGGTAGCCACCCTGCCATTCATTCATGCTGGCCATCGAGCTGCTGCTGCGCAACCACTGCTGCAAGAGATGCCGAAGAGGCGCCAACAGCAGCCACAGCACATAGCAACAGACGTTTTATGTTGATTTATGTGTGAAACCAGTGCATTGTGTGCTTTTCAGGAAACTGAGCTTTTTGGAAAAATTATTCAGCCCTCAAAGAGTTAAAGCATAAAAGTCAGGCCTAAAATCATTTTCATGTAGCATGTATCATTAATAAAATGATTTTTCTAGTACAAGCTAAATATGTTTTTATCTGTATTTAAATGTGTCTTTAACAGTGTAAATAGAGCAAAAAAAATCCTACAACATATTTTGGAATAGCCATTTTAAGCACAGATCACAGTGGTTTATTGATTGTTTAATATTTTACTGCTTACTGTGAATGCTGTGCTCTCTGTCACTTATAAAGCAAAATAACCCCTATGAAATTGCATGTCTGTCCTACTGCATAACAACATGAAAAGTATGATATGTTTAGTTATGTCATCCATGCATGTTACTGCTGTGTGAAACAGGCCAAACAAAGCGGAAAAAGAAAATGAATAAAATTCATATGAAAAAAGAATGAAATCACACTCTCCAAATCCTTAAAACAGTAATTTCTTAGAGCCTATGATTAAACTCCTTGCTTAATTATATTCTTCATTTACATCTTCACTGTAAATGTTGGCTTCTTAGAGCAGATCACTAATTTTCTAAGAAGTTTGACAGTGACCAAGCTTTTATAGATTAGCAATACTAGTATTCTGTGCCAGCTTCCCCCCCCCCCCAAATGTATAATAATTAAAATAAAAAAACATCCTAAATGCAAAAATAACTGTTCTTACTTTGTAATCTAGACAGATTTATTAAAGTTGCTGTCAGGAATTTGCAAGATTATAATTAATGGTTAATATCAAAGAAGAACTAGAAATTTTGTACATGATTGAGACTTCCACCAAAAGGCAACTGGAATACAAAATTAGTTTGCTTCTCGTTAAGGAGACACTTTCCAAATTTAAGTATTCCGATCACTAAGTTGTCTTCTGCTTATCATTTTGCATATTATTTTGTACATAATTAAATATTTTGAATTTTGCTTAAATTGTTTTAAGATATAATCAACAAGGAGCTAAACTAAAACGTGAAATCTTATCATGAGAAGGGACAGATCCGCGAAAGGCTGTAGAAGGGGCTGCAGAACAATGCTGAAGGCATTACATATATCCTGGGACATTATGAGCACATTGAAAATACCAAATTCATTATTGTGCACAGTGAAAGCTCTTCAGGGATTTTACCAAGGGATTTGCCGAAATATATTGTAATTATTGGCTACTCGCTGTATATTAGCAGCATTTCAATTATTGTCCATGAGTTGGAGCTTTGAAGTAGGGTGACAAGTTCAAAGGCAATTCCTAAAAAAAGGACCAGACAGAACCATGTTACAAAGGTACTCATACTATGAGGGAACAAAGTTCAACTTTTAAGCCATAATTTCAAAAGATTCATTTGACACAGCAAACAAAACCAATGACTTTGAGTGGACCATAACTAAACTGTTGTTCTTTTCAGCATTTACTCATTTGTTTTAGTATGTCTTGTGCAAATAATGAGCAATAAACATACTATAATACAGATTGTGTTTATGCAGGTTATTAATCTCTTAACTAGCCCTATGTAGACTGTGCTTTGTCACATGCACAAGCATCAGCTAAATTATTCTGCAGGAGAAAGGAAAATCTACTATTTCACAATAATGCAAACAACTCTTAAAATGTGTCTTCAGCAACTTTACCATATCAATCACAAGAACATCATTTTTTTTATATATCTTGGGCCACATATCTGAAACCAAAACTGTATCGAGTTCTTTCCCAGGTGAAGTGCACACAATTGAATTTACAAAGAAATAAATATTAATTTTATGGAACAGCAAGCAAAAGTATACTGTGGAAAGCAATAGTGAAGGAAATAAGTACATGTTCACAAGGGTACAAGCAGGTGCATATACATGTCTAGAGACTCACAAAAAATGCAAAAAATTTGTAATAATGGTGAAAAATGTTAGGTGCAGCATGAGACCAAATCATATATCCTTTTGTGTTGTTCCTTATTTATTACAGGATAATCAATACAAGTGTGTATGCATAGTGTAATTTGCCCATCAAAACCTTCACCTGAGATGTAAATATCAGCAGAAAATGTATTATTCTGTACTTGTTTGCGTGCAACTGAACGTGTAGTGAAACATAAACTGTGATGTTTTAGGAATGATTAACAAATGCTTCATATTCTTGAATGACAATTAAGTTGGGGCACCGGGGATGGAATACAAAGGAATTTCTCTTCTTGAAAAGGCTGTGCTTGTGTCTGTTCTAAACTTAAGTTTAGAATTGTGTTAGCCAATTGTCAAAAAGATATTGGAATTTGTAGAATTCTTGTTTTTACTTACCCTGTCGTGACAGATAATAAAGAACTGAGTAATTACAAATGCAAAGGAGATATGACTTAATCCTGAATAAAAGGCATATATTACTAGTGTGCAGTAGATTCAGAAAGTATTCTGACAAAATAAGGCCATACATATTTAGAGTAACTAAAGTGAGAACCCCATAAGAAGAACAAAGAGTTGTAAATCATTGAATAACAACTCTGATGGACTGAAGAATCTGCCTATGAGAAGACACTGATTTTGTAACTAGATGTGGCTTTAATCCAATCAGGAGACATTGTACATTCCCTTAAAACTCGCTGCACCATCCTAAAGATTCTCTCTGGCTCTCGCAGGTGGGTCTCTCAATGAAACTCTGGGGAAACTCTTTAGGGATTCCCTGAGGCAGTCTAAGAAGGGTCACACCTGATAACACTCTCCAAAACTGACTGGAAATCTCTAAAACAACCTCTTTATCTCTCTGCAACCTTTGATGAACCGCTGCATCTTTAAGGAACTGAAAGCTGGGATCCAATCTGCCAAGCCATGCACTTAGGCCTGTCTGTAAAGTCCTGAGAGGCAGGTATTACTTCAAGAAAGGAATCTTCAGCATTTAAACTCTTGTGCCAGAAAGTGCAATGCTATTCCATATTAAGCTGAAGACAATACCACAAAGAGCTTAACTAAAAAAATCATCAGCACATCATGCACAAATGGACCAAACAGCAAAGAGAAAGAGTGCACTCCAACACAAGAAAAATCCTTCATTTGAACCCAGAGCAGCAACGCAGCAACAACTCCACACAACAGCAGACATCATCTTTAAAGACTTGGTATCATAAAGCTCTTTTTCTGTGCCAAAATAATTTAGAACTCTAAATAACAAGTAAATGGCCAGCCTCTTTATGTTATATGTTTGTCTGTCTTCATCCTTTTTTATAAACAAATATATATACAGTTGTCATATTTTTGTGATCCTTGTGTTTACCAATAAATTGAATTATCCTGTTTATTAAAACAAGTGTGCTTCAGTTACCTTGATATATCAGTCCAAAAGCTGGAGACCCTTACCCAAAGAAAGGTAAGGTAAATAAAGCAGGAGCCTTACTAAATTATTTAATCAATCACAGGCATTGCCGAAAGCAAGACTGATTGATTAACTGAATTAATCTATCCTCCTTCCCTCATTATTATGGCTGTCACTGGGTGGGCAAATTAAAATTTGCTTTTTTTCCTACAACTGCATGACCATGACTGGTAAAAACTGAAACCAGAAGTACAAATGTGCGGTTTTAAATAAAACAACAACAGATGGTCCTCATTTTATTACTGGCATTAAACTTTATGCCCATAAGCTGGAAAGTTCAGGTTAAATATATACACACAGACTTCCAAGGTATAGAGAACACTGCAGGGATAACTCCAGCCCCTTGACTGGGATCAGACTTGAGCAAAAACACAATTTCACATACTACAAGAAGCAATATATTTATAAATAAATAATTACATTGAGCACATAATGGAAAATTGGGAAAACTACTTAAGAAGACAAAGCTCTTCTAAACCTTTTAAGTATAAACTAAATTATTGAGGGAAACTTATTTATTTTGGGGACTGTTCCTTATTGGACCTTAGTGCAGAAATACCACTGAAAGTTACATTTTAAGTTTTTGTGCTAATGTCACCACACTTATTGAATATTTCAGTTAATCGTGATTGTATTTTATTTGATGAAATAAGCAATAGAACAGTTTTTATTGAATACTTTTCAAAGTATGTACATGGTCACTTCATAATTCTCAAGTGCCTCAGAAAGTTAGAACTCTTTTTAAGTCATTTTGAACATAATGCCAATACTGTAGATCCAGGTTGGTCATTAGGGATCTTCTCCAGAAGGAAATCTGCCTTCACAGAAGCATCATCAATGCTGATTGATGTCCAATGTCCAAAATCAGTGCCATTCAGGACCTTGAGCCTCATTTATAAAGCTTGTGTACAAACAAAAAGAGGCTCGAGATGTGCATATGCAACTTCCCATGCTAATAATTGGGATTTCTAAAAGAAAACTCGACAGGAAAATGTGCATATATTCACAGCAACTATGACCCATGCATACACAGTATTTTGGAGGAACTGGGAAATGACAACACCCTTGATCAAATAGGCAAATGCAGGCAAACCAGTTAAATGATGAGTAGCACACATATGAATTGAAGCTGTTTATAATGTAGATTGACAAAAATTAAACCTCAAATCTAATGAATATGATGCACAGACTATTTAATTCACTTTTAAGAGGACTAATGCTGCATGTTTTCACTAAAGAACTTTGTTGTTTTTTCCTGAGTTTAGACTCCCCGTTGTCACTTCTAAAGGAACTGTCTGACAGGTCAAAAATATCTAAGCCAAACTTCACTCCATCATGCCGGTAATGCACAAATCATCTGAAATATCAATATGAGAATGACATTTGTCAAGACTGCTCTGTCATAATGGCACAAAAAAAAGGGTTTTCCAGTTGCAGATGCCATTCTCAGAACAAAATCAGCATAGATGTGTTTTTTCCATGTTTTGTTACAAACTCTGCTGATGACTTAGGATCTGCTTCATTGGCAATATCAGACCTGTTTTTTTCTTTTATTTGAGGCATTATGCGGCTGGAGGTCACAGCATTTGCAGCATTAGTAAAATGTTGCCATTCAACGTATTTGTGCTTGTTGCTAACACCCAAACTTAGGCCACCAAATAAAGGTTCTTTGTGTACCTCTAATTTAGAGACAAGAACTTCTATCTCCTACTACTGGATGCATCATGTAGGAGACTGCTCTACTAGCCAATGAAGGTCTGCATCATCGTGATTGCGTACATACGAGTTTGATTAGCATGGCTCACATATCGTTTGAGGTGCATTCACAAATGCACATTTCAAGAAGATTGTGATTTATAAAGGGTAAATTGCATAGGAATTTGCGTACAGCAGATTTTTTTGGCATATACATTTTCCAGTTTTTTTTGGCATACATGCATTTTCATGCTCAAAATCATGCAAAGTATTATAAACGAGGCTCTGTTTGTTTTCACAATGCATTTTGGTTGTAATCTGCCACATTATTTCTGTCTATTCTCCATTCTTACAAAACAACATTTTTTACGTTACAAAAAAACAACTAATAAATACTGTAGTTGGAAGAAAACATTTTTCAAACTCAAGATCATCATATAATGTGAGGCACTGAAAGAAGTAAAGAAATAATTACACAATATGCAGAATCAAAGATTCATATCTGTTTGTCTTTACTGAAAAGAAATTTAAAATAATTCGAAGTAAAAACAGTTTGTTTTCATTCTCATGTATCGCACTTTGTCCAGTTTTTTCTTACAAGTTGTTCTTCCAGACATAGGCTTTTCTTTTTCCAACTATCTAGAGTTATGTTTATAATCAGATATTGTTTTTCTGCTGTAACCAAGAGGCATCAAAAGCTAGGGGTGTGTGGTGGGGACATGGCATCTTTGATGCATGAATTTCCCTAAAGAACTAAGTCTCTCTAGTATTTTCAGGCTAGTTATCTTTGACTTACACTATTGTTGGCCCATATGTTCAGTTGGGAAACCTCATAACCACTGTAACAAAGGCGCTATATAGGCGCCTGACCCGACACAGATAGACAAGGAGGCACGTATAAAAACACAAAGACTTTTATTGTTTCTTCAGCTGTGGGACACATCTTCCCCGTGCCACACAGCCCAAACACAGTCCCAAAGCACAATAAACACAACCAACAATCCTTCTTCTCTTCCACCAATCCTCCTCAAGCTTAGTCCTCCTCCCGACCCTGGCTCCTCGAGTGGTGGTGGCTGGGCCCTTTTATAGCCCACCCAGAAGCGTTCTAGGTGATTAACCACCTGGTCCTAATTGCACTTCCGGGTGGGACTGAAAAGTCATCCAGCCGGGCTGTGGGAAGCAGACAGCCCCCCCTAGCGGCCACCCTGGGCCCCAACCAAGCTGTGGAACACTCCATCTCCCATGGAGCCCTGCGGGTGGTTGGGGAATCACCATCAGCCAGGGAGGCTGCCACCAAGCATCCCGGGAGAGGTATTGAACTGCCCATGGCGGCTCCCCCGGAGCATAAGCAGCAGGGGCGTCCCTGCCGGGCATAGGACCTGGCTGTCCTTCACACTACATTAATATTTAGGTTGCTAGTCATAAAATACTTATATGGATCTTTGATGAGCTTGTGGTTAGTTAAAAAAAACAAGAATTTGGGAAGAAAGTAAAAGAAAATATGTAAATGTTGCATTCACTTATAGTGGATTCAACTATTTAAAATGGATAGAGTATTTGTGAATTTTGTTATTTGTAAAGGTTTGTGTAGTACAATTTTCTCAATTTTTTAAAAGCAAATTCAAGAAAGGGCTTCACAAAAGATCATTTTTAATCAATTATAGCTTTATAATAATAAATTATGACTAAGTTTCAAGGTGATGAAAATACTTAGTAGCAAATATGCTACAAATCCACCTGACCACGAAGTGGACAAGTGGGTATTGAAAATTAATGAATAAATGCATGACAGGTCTGTATTTGCAGAAGGTTGGATGTGTACTATGCTCAATGGCATTTTCACACCTAATTCATCTGCTTTGGTGTAAATGGAGGTACAGTTGGGATATTACATTTTGTGTACTAATTACATTGTTTCATTTTCACATTGCAGATTTTTAAGTTAACCACTTTTGTAAACAAAACCATATGTTTTTGTTATATTACCATAGCATGCTTGTTTTAATGTGAGTTATCAAAGGCAGATGGGAGTCAGACAAATCCTAAAAGGTTACCAGATGTCACCTTATGTAAAAAATAACAACAAAAATCTAAAAAGATTAAACATACTGTAATTTGGGCTTTATGATATTATTGTAGACGTGTTTTGCTTGATTAAAAAGATATTTACTTATTTTTTGTAACATTGATCCTATGATAATAAATTGCTCACTGAAACAGGCTAAGGCTTTTCTATTGTGAACCACTGAAATCTGTTTTATATTCACATTTAGTTACTGTATATAGCTTGCAGTTCCAGGGATCAGGTTGCTCAAATTAAATAACAGAATGAAAAAGACAATGCATGATGCATTTAAACTGTTAATTTAACTTTATGTCTTATAGACAGCTGTTAAGGACTTTATTTTCCTTTAGTTGAACCATTTCGATTTTGCATAGATAGATAGATACCTCGTAGATAGATAGGTTTGGGGCAGCCACCCGTATGTTATTTCCCAGCTGCAAAGGTTTTTGCAATATTTGAAAAGAGATATTCAACAGGCTGAGTCCAAAACAGAACTGATTATTTGGAGTTAAGATTGCTATTTTAAGCGCTGGGGAAGGAAATTATGTCATCTAGTCCAGAATCAGAAGAGGTGCCGGAGCCGGAAGTGACGTCATGAGAGGTGCCGGAACCTGGTGAGATTTCCCGGGAATAGTCAGGAAGAAACTGAGAGAGACAGTCAGCACACTCTACCACCCCCTGGTCTGGTGTAGTATTACAGTTCCCCAGGTCCTTTAGCTGTCTCCTAAACTCACGTGTGTGACAAAGGACATAGAGGCCATTCGGTTTGGTGAAAGTCACTAAGCAGTTTCCTGGTTTTGCTGATGTCAAGATACTGACAATTCTCTTTGCATCAAGAAAAAAAGTTCTCCACCTGATTCCTATACACAATACACTGAATTTCGGTGTGTGACATGAACTGGTGTTTTATATATATATAGTCTGAGGTACAGAGAGGGAAGTGAAAAGGAGACAGGATTATTTCTTGTGGTGCTCCATTGTTTCTCACATTTGTATCAGAAACACAGCCCTTGAGTCTCACAAACTACACTCTGCCCAACACACAGTCCTTCATCCAGGACACCATAAGTTCATCCACCTACACCTACATCTGAACCGGAGGGGCAACAATGTATTGGGGAGGCGTATGTGTAGGTTAGTCGAGGATTGTTTAAACTAGGGAATTGGGGGGCAGGGAGTTTAGGACAGGCCAGATTTAGATCTATATATGGAAGAACAAACAATGGCATAGAAATAAAAATGCATAGTAATGTAAATTCTAAGTAAACACGTAAAGGTAGAAGGATTAACACATTAAAAATAGCTTGCCTTAATGCTAGAAGTATCAAAAATAAGGTAAGTGAGTTGGAGTTGTATGTAGCAGAGCATAATTATGATATTATAGCAATGGCTAACCTGGCTAAATAACAAAGAATGGGATGAGTGTAACATAGAGGGATACACATTTTTAGGAAGGATAGACAGAACAGAAAAGGAGGTGGGGTTGCTGTTTATGCCAAACAGGGTTTAAATGTAAGTCATCTTCAGTTGGATGATGAGCCCCATCTTAGTGAGGACATGTGGCTTCGCCTGGAAAATATTAGGGAAAAAGGTCTTATTTTAGGAGTGTGTTATAGACCACCCAATTCAGACAGTAATTTCAACACACATCTTTTAGTAATATCAAAAGGCAAGTTTACAGGGGATATTATAGTCATGGGGGACTTTAATTATCCAAATATTAACTGGGATAACCTTGCAGATGGAGGAGCACAAGAGCAGGAGTTTTTAGAAGTAATCAGCGACTGTTTTTTAACACAGCATGTTAAAGCACCAACAAGGGGTGAAGCCTGTCTGGATTTAGTATTCTGTAATAATCAGGATAGAATTGAGGGTGTAGAGGTGATTGAACCACTAGGGTCAAGTGACCATAATGTAATACAATTCTCAGTATTTTGTAAGAGTACAGATGCAAAGACTAAAATTGTTAAGTTGAACTTTGGTAGGGCTAATTTTGAGCAGATACGACAAAGTCTAAGTAGGATAGACTGGGATAAGCTTTTAAATGTGGAGACAGTCGAGGAGCAGTGGAACAGGTTTAAAAATGTTTTACATGTAATGCAGGACAGATACATACCTAAATTTGGAAGTAATAGGAAACTAAAAAAAACTCCACGATGGATTAATAAAGATTTAAAAAGAAGTTGCAAAGGAAAAAACTGCTGTATAAGGCATATAAGACTAATGACTGCAAAGAGAATCGTAGCGCGTATGAGAACATGAGGGCAACCATTAAGAAGGATATCAGAGAGGCTAAAAGACAGTTGGAGAGGAATATAGCAGATAAGGCGAAAGAAGACCCCAAGAGATTCTTTCAGTATTTTAGTAGTAAAAGAACAGTTAAGGAGGAGGTCAAGTTCATCAGGAATAGTAAAGGGAATTAAAAGATACAGACAATGAAATAGCAGATGCCCTAAACTTACATTTTTCTGAGGTGTTTACAAGTGAGCAAGTGGATAACCTCCCAGAGGTAAACAAACTACTAAGGAGGTACTGAGGGATTTGGAAATTGTAGAGGGAGAAGTGCTGCTCAGATTAAATAAGATGAAATCAAACAAATCACCAGGCCCAGATAATATTTATCCTCGTGTTCTTAAGGAGGCTAGTGAGTACATATATAAACCCTTGACACATATTTTTAGGAAGTCACTGTGCACTGGAGAGATTCCTAAGGACTGGAAAATGGCAAATATCATCCCATTATATAAAAAGGGTGACAGGGCAGATCCAAGCAACTATAGGCCAGTAAGCTTAACAAGCATCACAGGAAAATTAATGGAAGGAATTATTAAGGATAAGATTGAGCAACACATGGCAAGGACAGGAGTTATTCTGAACAGTCAGCATGGGTTCAGAAGAGGGAGGTCGTGTTTTACTAACATGTTGGAATTCTATGAGGAGGCAACAAAAGGATACGATCAAAGTGGAGCTTATGATATTATTTATCTGGACTTTCAGAAAGCATTTGATAAGGTGCCACATGAGAGGTTGGGCATCAAGTTAAATGAAGTGGGAGTTCAGGGTGATGTTTTTAGATGGGTGCAGAATTGGCTCAAACACAGGAAGCAGAGGGTGATGGTGCGAGGAACCTCATCAGAACTGGCCGATGTTAAGAGTGGTGTTCCACAGGGGTCAGTGCTAGGGCCGCTGCTATTTTTAATATATATAAATGATTTAGATAGGAATATAAGTAACAAGCTGGTTAAGTTTGCAGATGATACCAAGATAGGTGGATTAGCAGATAATTTGGAATCCGTTATATCATTACAGAAGGACTTGGATAGCATACAGGCTTGGGCAGATTTGTGGCAGATGAAATTTAATGTCAGTAAATGTAAAGTATTACACATAGGAAGTAAAAATATTAGGTTTGAATACACAATGATTGGTCGGAAAATCGAGAGTACACCTTATAAGAAGGATTTAGGAGTCATAGTGGACTCAAAGCTATCAACTTCCCAACAGTGTTCAGAAGCCATTAAGAAGGCTAACAGAATGTTAGGTTATATAGCACGATCTGTGGAGTACAAGTCCAAGGAGGTTATGCTCAACCTTTATAATGCACTGGTGAGGCCTCATCTTGAGTACTGTGTGCAGTTTTGGTCTCCAGGCTACAAAAAGGACATAGCAGCACTAGAAAAGGTCCAGAGAAGAGCGACTAGGCTGATTCCAGGTCTACAGGGGTTGAATTATGAGGAAATATTAAAAGAGCTGAGCCTTTACAGTTTAAGCAAAAGAAGATTAAGAGGTGACATGATTGAAGTGTTTAAAATTATGAAGGGAATTAGTACAGTGGATCGAGACTTGTATTTTAAAATGAGGTCATCATGGGGACACAGTTGGAAACTTGTTAAGGGTAAATTTCGCACAAACATTAGGAAGTTTTTCTTTACACAAAGAACGATAGACACTTGGAATAAGCTACCAAGTAGTGTGGTAGACAGTAAGACGTTAGGGACTTTCAAAACTCAACTTGATGTTTTCTTGGAGGAAACAAGTGGATAGGACTGGCGAGCTTTGTTGGGCTGAATGGCCTGTTCTCGTCTAGATTGTTCTAATGTTCTAATGTGCTCACACTTTGACAGAAGAACAGAGGACTCTGTGACCTGCATTATCTCTGAACTTAACCCTTAACAGGGATGGCTGGATGGTATTGATTCTCACAGTGCTGCCAGCTTTGTCCAGGTGAGAATAAGACTTGTAGAGCAAATAATCCTATGTATCATCCACTCCAATCTTTGTTTGATAGGAAAACTGCAGTGGGTCCCGCTGGTCTACCACAAGAAGAATCATATAGTCCAGGATGGCCGATCAAAGGTCTTCATGATAACAACAACAACATTTATTTATATAGCACATTTTCATACAAACAGTAGCTCAAAGTGCTTTACATAATAAAGAATAGAAAAATAAAAGACACAATAAGAAAATAAAATGAGTCAACATTATTTAACATAGAATAAGAGTAAGGTCCAATGGCCAGGGTGGACAGAAAAAACAAAAAAAAACTCCAGACGGCTGGAGAAAAAAATAAAATCTGTAGGGATTCCAGACCATTAGACTGCCCAGTCCCCTCTGGGCATTCTACCTATCATAAAATGATGTGAGACAATGGTCTGTAGTCATCAGGTGAATATTTAAAAGTATCCGAAAAACCAAAAACGGGGGTTGGCGAGCAGGGGCAAAGCCCCCTAGTTTATCATTAATTTCTTAAGGAGGTTAGCAAGTACATATATAGACCCTTGACATATGATTTCAGGAAGTCACTGAACCTTGGGGAAATTCTGAAGTACTAGAAACTGAATGGCAAATATTATCCTGTTATATAAAACGGTTGACCAGGCAGATCCAAGCAAATATAGGGCAGTAAGCTTAATGTATATCAGAGCTAAATTAATGGAAGGAATTATTAAGAGTAAGAATGAGCAACTCATGGCAAGAACAGGAGTTTTACTGAACATTCATCATGGGTTCAGAAGAGGAGATCATGTTTTACCAACATGCTGGAATTCTATAAGGATATAATTAAAGCAGAGCATATAATATTATTTATTTTGACTTTCATAAAGCATTAGATTGGGTGCCACATGAGAGCATGAGCATAAAACTAAAAGAAGTAGGAGTTCAGGATGTTGTTTGCAGGTGGGTGTAAAATTTGCTCAGACACAGGAATGATGTTAAAAGAATAGTGTCCCACAAGGGTCAGTGCAAGGCCTGCTGCTATTTGTAATATATATAAATGATCTGCACAGGAATATACATAACAAGCTGGTTAAGTTAGGTGGAATGGCAGATAATCTTAGTAAATCTTATGAGAAGGATTTAGGAGTTGCAGTGGACTTGATACTACCAACAACCAGACAGTGTTCAGAAGCCATTAAGAAGGCTAACAGAATGTTAGGTTTTATAATACAATGTACATAATACAAGTTCAAGGAGGATATGTTCAAGCTTTATAACACACTGGCAAGGCTTCATCTGGAGTACTGTGTGAAGTTTTGGTCTCCAGGCTACAAAAAGGAAATAGCAGCATTACAAAAGGTTCTCCAGGCTACAAAAAGGAAATAGCAGCATTACAAAAGGTCCAGAGAATAGCAACTAGCCTGATGAGGGAAGATTAAAAGATCTGAACATTTTCATTATAAGCAAAAGAAAATGAAGCTAGGACATGATTAAAGTGTTTAAAATTTTGAAGGGAATTAGTACAATAGATCAAGACTGTTATTTTAAAATGAATTCATCATGAACACAGGGATACAGTTGGTAACTTATTAAGGGTGTGTTTCGCGCAAACAGGAAGTTTTTCTTCACACAGAGAACAATAGACACATGAAATAAGCTATCAAGTAGTATGGTAGACAGTAGGACTTTATGGACTTTCTAAACTAGACTTGATGTTATTTTAGAAGTCTTAAGTGGATAGGACTGGGGAGCTTTGTTTGGCTGAATGGCCTGTTGTTATCAAGATTGTTCTAATGTTAAAATGTAATTCGGTATAAACTTTGCGTGGCATACCATGTGATTTAAGCTAGGTGGCACAAACTAGTCATGAAGTTATGGAATGAGTGAGGGCCAGTGCACCTTCATGGTTCATGCATATTATACACAAATTAGATCTGTGTACCAGACTGTTTTTTAATCTGGATCCCACAGATACTGAGACTGTTTCCATCTGCTGCAAAGTAATTTAAAATCTGTTAATAGAGGTTAAGCCATAATGTAGTTATACACATTTGTTATGAATAAATGTCTTTGTTTCCTTAAGTTGCTTGTTTGGCTTTAGACACCAAGTTTCACTTTTGTTTATTTTCAGTTAAAATGAAAACCCGTTCCTATTAAGTAAGATCAACTACATGATGAGTGTCAGAAGCTTTCTTTCAACAACTTCATAACCATGCATACGGTATAAATATAATTTGAATTATGATATACAGGAATCTGGTGAATTGTGATTTTACAACTGAAAAGATTTCTTTATATTTTTTATAGAATTAACTTAAATGAAATCAAGAAAATGTGTCGAAACAAACTATACTAGCCAACCTGCGGCGTATGGTACGCCGCATAATCAGGCCGTTTTTGTAATGATTTTTAAGCACAGGGAGAAAATTAACATTTGAAAAATCGGTAATGTAATAAATCAGCAAGAAAAGCAACATTGTAACAATGCACGGAACGAACCAACACACAATCGTCCGTGCAGCGCTCAGGTGCGGAGGGTGGAACGGGAGGAGAAGAGAAGGACATCCACTCGCTCCCTCCATCATGCTAGTCTGCTGATTTCTCGTCCAGTATGCACTGCCTGCTCATGTGCCCACCTCCAACTCGTCACTCGAGTCGTTGTCGTCTTTGTACAGTCCAGATGCAGCTGTGACTCACGTAGACTTTTCATTGCTCTGTGCGGTTTTGGCTGCCTTTCTATATATAATCCACCAAGACACCCGACCACGGTGGTAGCGAAGTGGGAGGGGGGTGTGTAAAAAAGTACAGGAGCATCTAAGAAGATGCATGTTTGTTGTGGATGCGAATTGCTGTATGTAGCATGTAAAACAGTTTGCTATGGTGCACGTGGTCGTGCGTCATAACTGAAAACTCATTTTTTAAAGACTGCTCACTTCATTGTGTTTTAACCTCAGTTGTAAAGGAATGTTTTAAGGATCCGATGGGATACCCCTTGCAAACAGTTTTACACGCTGCACATGGCGATTCACCTTCGCGAGAAACATGCCTCTATTAACAGTAAACGTGGGTCGGAGCTGCATGTGACCTCTACGACAGACGAATATAAATGACGCCGGTTTTTCTGTGTCGTCACGTCCAAGTTGGTGGGCGTGGCTCTGTGAGTTGTCATCGTATCCAATGGTCTTGGAGTTGGTGGGCGTGGCTCCTTCCTGCGTGCGCCATAGGTGTCTTGCCTTTCCATGGGTGTCTTGCCTTAGTGAATTATATATATAGATAATGTGATGACAAACATTATACACAAAAGAAAAGAAACACAAAACAACGTACAGTACATTCAGTTCAATTTATTTTATTTTTGTATAGTGCTCTTCACTGAGTGCAGGTGTAAACCTCTGTGACAAGTTCTCATGTACAATGCAAGTATAAAATGCAAATATAAATTTTACAAATTACTGAATAAAGAATACACATAAAGGCAGAAATGTTTTAAAACACACAGAAAACAAAGTAGAAACTAATTAACACATAAGGAAATCAACAATAGCTGTTCATTAATTAATTACTGAACTATTGTGAGTTAATAAAGGAGGAGAGGAAAACAAAAACTGTCATCACACAGCACTAGGATCTGTATAGGGTATGCATGTTGTCCCCTTGCATTTATGGATCGATTGGTATCAGTGAGTGTGGAGGATTACCTGTTTTAACAACTGAATATTGGAAATTTGTCCATAACATTTAATAATTAACAAAATGTAACACAATAGCATTTTACTTCATGTCCTCTAAAGTAAATGGATTGTACTGTAGAGCTCAGTGACTTTAAAAGTGGCAATAACATAGGATGCAACCTTTGCCATAAGTCAGTATGTGAAATTTCTACTCTATTAGATGTCACCTGGTCAACTCTTAGTGTTATTATTGTGAAGTGGAAGTGTCTAGGAGCAACCACACCTCAGCAACGAAATCATAAGAGTTGTAGAGTAAGTGCTGAAACACATAACATGTAAAAACCACCTACCACTTTGTGCAACTCCAAATGTTGTGGGAAAGTGGTATAAAGCACACCATCATTGGACTCTGGAGAAGTGAAAATATGTTTTCTGGAGTGATAAATCACACTTTACTATCTGCCAGTCTGATGTATGAATCTGGTTTTGGCAGATGCTAGGAGAACATCATCTTCCAGAGTACATAGTTGGGTAATAGCATGAGGCTGATTTTCAGGCTTTGAGCTAGGCCCCTTGGTTCCAATGAAAGATACTGTTAATGCTACAGCATACAAAGACATTTTAGACTGTGCACTTCCAACTTTGTGGCAACAGTTTTGGGGGAGGCCATTTTCTGTTCTGCACAACTATGCCCTGTGCTCAAAGCCAGGCCTGTAAGGGGCTGATTTGATAAGTTTGGTGTAAAGGAATTGGAGTAACATGCACAGAGCCCTGACCTTATTGAATGGATTTGGGCTGAATTACAACAACAATTATGGACTTCTCATCCTGAACATCAGTGTCTGACCTCATAAATGCTCTTTTGGGCGAATGGGCATAAATTCCTACATAAACATTTAAAACTTTTGTGGAATGTCTCCCCAGAACTGTGGAGGCTGTTTATAGTTGCACAGGTGGGGATAGCTCCATATTAATGCCCATGGATGTGGAATGGAATGTCCAAAAATACAATACATTAAAACCTATTGCTTTTATAGTGCACTTCACTGAGTGCAGACACAGAGTGTTGTGAAAAATTCTGTTAAAATACAAGTATAGATTATACTAATTCAAAATTCAGAAGTAGTACACATAGAAATACAGATTTGTTAAAACACAGAGAACAAGACAAATGGAGATCAACAATATCTAATTAATTGAAAAACTATGGTCAGTTGTCAAAAGAAGAGATTACAACTGTAAAAGAGAAAGTCAAAAACAAAGCTGATGAGAGAATCTTTCCAACTGATGATTCAACAAGCTCTTATAGGTGTGATCATCAGGTGTTCACAACCTTCTGGCTATATAGTGAAGCTTGATAAAATCTAAACTAATACTTTATTTATAGGTTACTTTTACAGGATTGCACACAGTACACTCTGATTGGCTATGTAATTGTTTCCTGCAAAGGACCAACATACAGTCTACCACATTTGACTTTTGCCTTACATCCAGTGCAGTTGCAGTAATCAATGGCTCTCTGTGTTTATAAGCTGGGCGGAACATGTAGGATTAAATTTATACCTGTAATGTGTTGATTGCATACTACACGCATTCTTAAACTCTTCCTCACTAGCTGTCACTAGATGACTTGAGCATTTGCTTGCACAATGTTGCCAACAGGCAATATCTTTTTTGAAATAACACAATATTTATTGGAAAATAATGCAATATTGTTGCAAAATAATGCAATAATTATTTTTGTGAGTGACAAGAATAATCATCATACTATGTTTGTGCAGTACAATTACTTTACTATTATTTATTTTCTTTAAACACATTTGCATGAATTGAATTTTTTTCACTTTTTACTTTTCAAGTAAAGGATAGAAAACTGTAAAGTAGTAAAGCAGTGGATCTTGCATCCCAGCTGAGAAACTTTGCTTAATTTTTTTTAATAAGGAAATACTAAGCAAATAAGCATTATTAAATAAAATGCAGTAATATCCCTCTTAATGCTTCCTTGTTTTCTTATAGCACGTGTGCCTGAGGGCAATCATCATTTCATTATTTGTTAACATCCATTTATTGGTCTTCTTGCAGAGTACATAAAAATGATTGGCTACTGTGTACTGTGTGGTGTATTTTCCAGTGCGTATCACCTATCACATTTCAAACAAATAAAGGGCAAGTGTAAAGTGTTAAATACTAGAAAAAACAAAACTTTTTTTTGTTTATAAAGCTAAACATCTACCATGCTTTTCAAAATTTGCATTAAGGCCCTTAAAATGACATGTACCTTACATTTAAAAGTCACCTGATTTCTGCATACTGTTGCGTTAGATTCTCATGTTAAAGGGCAGGCATATACTTTAAATTAAAAGTAGTCATAAGTAGAAAATAGACTTTGGGTTTATGGATAGAATAGAGATTAAGGCTTTAAAGTTTAAAAACTGTGAGAGAAAATGTGAGAATTTATTTCCTTTTGAAACTATGATTTGTGAGTGAGTTATTGCTTTTACAGACCTTGTTTATTTTATGAATCCTTTATTTAATTTTTAACAGCCTTTTATTATAAGTTTTCATAACCTGTTAGAAATATTTAAATTCTTTGTATCCATATAAATATATCTGGACTGATATTTTAAAATTGATTAAATAAAAAATTGTTGCTGAACCTTGACTGGGATTCACATCTTCTCCACCCCACCTTGGACTGTCCAATCAGCTGTCAGAACTCCTATTACCAATCACAGATTTAAACATGAGAAGCCGGCAAAAAAAGTAGTTCAGTGCTGGATTAAAGAAACAGGGAAATTGCAGTACTTTTTTGATTGTGTAAACTGGATATTTTTAGGGACTCCTAATTTAGTATCGTAAAGTTGTAATTGGATTTTGTGGGGCCAATTATGTAATTACAAAAATAATTTGAATATTTTCTAATAAGAAACCATGGATTACTGGTGTCATCAGGAATTTACTTAAAACACATACATATCAATGATTGTCTTTGAAGCAGTGATATGAAAATACACAAGAAATGAAGATACAAATTCAGAAAAGCAATCCAAGTAGGTAAATGTCAGTATGGTGGTAAACTAGATGACAAGTAAAGCAGCTGTAATTGTACATGAAAACTTTAGCAGGGACTAGAAATGCTTACGCTGATCTACCTTTTCACTCCTACTGCACCAGGTGATGAATATATTTTCTATTTCTTTGTTGCTGTATGTGATATAAGGAGGACATTTAAATTAGTTAATGTCCATAAGGCATTCGGTCTGGGTGGAATTTCAGGGCAAATTCTAAAAAACAGTGTCAGCCAATCAGCTAACATCTTCAGTGACATTGTTAATATTTCACTTAAAGAATCCGTAATCCCTGCCTGCTTCGAAGTGACAACAATCATTCCTGTGTATAAGAAAATAAAAATAGACTGCCTGAATAAATACAAACTGGTGGCACACACTTCATTCATAATAATGAGTATTTTTAGAGACTGGTGCTTGACCACATTAAACAGAATATTCCAAGTAGTCATGATCACCTATATTTTGAATATCATCCTTTGTACTCCATAGAATCCTTACACATCTGAATAATAAAAACTGAAATTCCTGTTTATAGACTACATCTTAGCATTTAGCACTGTTGTGTTATGAAAGATTATGACCAAATATCTCAGTTTATGACTTTGTGCCATGCTGTGCAATTGGTTTCTGAGCTTTCTAGTCAATAAACTTCAACATGTGCAGAATGATATTACCATATTACATCCTCCAAACTTATCCTCCACACAGGCACTACACAGGGTAGTGTTCTGAGGCCCCATCTTTACTCCTGGCTGATACATCTCTGTCATATTTGCTGAAAACTCCACCATCATAGTCCTGATAACCAGCAATTAAAGCTTACAGAGAAGAAGTGTACCTGACGAAAAAGTGATGAGAAGCAGAAGGAAGACCACACACCCATTTGCATTTGAGGGGGTGATCTGGAGATGGTGAGCAGTTTTATATTTCTTTGAGTAACCATCTCTGATGATCTAAAGTTGGGACAACACATTTTGGCATATAGGCAAGAAGACCTGCCAACATCTAACATGTCAACAACAAAAACACTAATGTAGAATTTGTTACAACATTTCATCCATCCATCCATCCATTATCCAACCCGCTACACCCTAACTACAGAGTCACGGGGGTCTGCTGGAGCCAATCCCAGCCAACACAGGGCGCAAGGCAGGAAACAAACCCCAGGCAGGGCGTCAGCCCACCACAAGGGTGCACACACACACACACCAAGCACACACTAGGGACAATTTAAAATCGCCAATGCACCTAACCTGCATGTCTTTGGACTGTGGGAGGAAACCAGAGTACCTGGAGGAAACCCACGCAGACACGGGGTGAACATGCAAACTCCATGCAGGGAGGACCCGGGGTTACAACATTTCAGTAATGCATAATCCATCCATCCATTTTCCAACCTGTTGAATACAAACACAGGGTCACGGGGGTCTGCTGGAGCCAATCCCATCCAACACAAGGTGCAAGGCAGGAACCAATCCTGGGCATGGTGCCAACCTATCGCAGGACACACACACCCACACCCACACACCAAGCACACACTAGGGACAATTTAGAATCACCAATCCACCAAACCAGCATGTCTTTGGACTGTGGGAGGAAACCAGAGTACCCAGAGGAAACCCACGCAGACACGGGGTGAACATGCAAACTCCACGCAGGGAGGACCTGGGGTTACAACATTTCAGTAATGCATAATATGAAAATATATTCATTTAGTTGACACTTTTAAAAGTTAAGTGCAACTTGATATAAAGAAAAAGTATGTGTATTCAGAGCCCAAACTAGAACTGATGACATTTGTCATTTGTCACTTTCCACTGAGTATGTCTCAGCTCTTCCTATATGTCTCAGCTCTTCCTATACAGTAGAGTTCTAAAGCCATTTTATACCCGCCCAAAACTACACTTATTCCAAGCAGTTTTTTAAAATTTAAACCTGCAAATGAACTTTTTAGTAAGGGTGTTCTAAAAGGTAACAATAAAAATTCCCAGATAATAGAAGGTAACTAAGCAAATGAGATAAGACAATCAATCAGAACGTTTATTTAATATATCTGGAGAACATGCAAAATTTTTTTTTATTTCAATTTATTTTTAAATGGTGAAATAATGTAGCTTAATTTTTTTTCTTTGCAAGATTGATTTTAGTTCATTCTAGACAATATATTTTGAGTCTCTGAACACAGTATACCGCTTTGGTATGTCATACTTGCATAGACCTGATCTTAACTTATATTGTGTCAACAGCTGCTAAACTCAAGGGCTATGTTTCTTAACTATTCAGTGCTTCCTTTCCAACAAACAGCGAACTCTGGCCTTTGAGACCTCTGTTCTCGCTTACATCATAATTTGCTCTAGGCAGAGCCTTCTTTAAACAACCAATGTTTTTGTGTAGTTTAAAAAAAGTCAAGCTACAGCTTTAGAATGGGTCAAATGCTGCTTCGTGTTTGGGCGAAACATATATAAAAAAAGTCTATGGAAGAAGTAGTGATAAAGCCAGAGGGACATTTTAAAAAGTGTCAGATGAGAATATTGAGGTATTGCATGTACATTATTTAAACAGACTACCATCATGAAAATATAATGTGATTTCAAGTAGCATTTCTTATATAGACATGTAAAACTTTTAACACTAAAAATGGAAAAGATATATATATTGTAGTGTACACTGCATAGTATACTTAAACTTTTTACTTCATCCTTATGTTGCCCATTCTGATTGTTAGTCTCATCATACAGTTATACTAAAAATGCATGCATGTCTTTTTTGTTTTAAGATGAGGTGTAGGTAAAATGTCCTCCTAGCTAAACCATTGCAAGTAATACTTTTAAAAATAAATAAAAATAATTGTATTGCTTGCTTCATTGATTTGGTCATTTTTTTCATGATTCACAAAATATTGATTAATGACTGAAATGTGTTTTCCAGGAATAATCAAGCAAAACAAAAATCAAAATAAACCACTTTTATTTCAAGTACTTAACACCAGCTAGTTGTCCTTCCTTTTAAATACTTTACAATTGAAACATTGGCATTTGTAAGAAATGACATATTAATTGCAGTCATAGATCACTCCTTTGTCTTTAAAATGGACACATAGTGCTTAATTTTTACTTATGAAAGGTATGAAATAAATAAGAAATCATTTTTAAAACTATATTTCATTGTAATCATTTTATACTATTATAGTGAATAATAGCATTTACTTCATGGATATTATCAGGTTTATTGTCAGTGATTATTTTTTATTTAAATGTAGGATTCTGACTTTTTGTGCCTCCTCCTGTCTATAAATGCAGCTTATATTTTTGTTCCTACAGTATGTTTCCAGTCTAGATAAGGGAAGTTTTTCAGTTATAGCAGGACATAATATTGAATATAATAAAGAACAGTACAAAATTACTGATTGTGGGTGGTGTATGGTCACCATGAAAGGCTTGTTGTTACTTGTTTTTACAGGTAGCTTTTGGTTTTCTTATTGATAAATTGTTTGATAAAAACACATTTCTAATTAGAATGATTACTTTTGATTACGATTGCAGACATGTCTGATAATTCATGATGGTGCAATGGGTATCACTACCATGTAAAATATGTGTACTGAATTGTAATTGTAATAAATGATAATAATTTTTCATTTGCGTGAACAAAGTCTTTAAAAGTTTACACTGTGTAGAGATACCAAGCTGGATTGTTGTTTTCTGTTTTAAAATGTACTTTGTGTCCCTCCTGAAATCATCCTTCCCTTTTGTGTTATAATTAATAAATAGGCATCTTTTTGTATGTTATTACCACCTAGGTTTTAGCAAATGTGCAGAAGACTACTAGGATAGTCCTTTCCTATCACAATACATAATCAAATAAATACATTTTGCAAGTTTTTTTTTTCTATACTACAATCAACTTTAAGTTCTGATGTGTAATCTTAGGTCATATGGGACACTTGTTTAATGAAAGGTGCAAAATGCCTTCTGGTAATCACTTAATGGTAAGCTGGCTAAGATGAATTTAGTTTCAACTGGAGTGCCCCTGCAAAATCCACATTGAAAGGTTGCAGGAAAAGACTACAAGATTGAGACATGGAGCTTGAATAGACCCTGTTCAGGTCCCTCATAGTGGAAGCAGCAAGGAGCTGTACTCAAACGGCTGTTGGTCAGTTATGTGGCAACCCAAGGATCTGCTGGTGAACAGAAGTAGTAGGTAAAAGTGTCAAGTTGATGAAAGAGGCATTCTATACAACATTAGCTAGAGTGTTGTCCATATTTGACTGAAACTGGGCAGTAGCAACAGCAATGGCAGCTGGAGTGAAAGTCTATGAGTAGTTTTGAACAGCATTGATGACGTTGTGGACTCATGAAGAATAGCCAGTAAATAATCCAGACTGTTATCATCTAGGCCATGGAAAAGTTGACCTCGGTGTTGGATACAGTAGAGAGATCTGAGGAGCACTTTGAGGAACACCTAAAGCCATTGTGTATGTAATGGTTCTGTATTTAGTAAGTGGTATATTCTTGCATTTTACCATGTAGTTTATACTTCTGTATTGTATTTCTAAGGTGGCAATGATAGACTGGCCATCTAGCTCTGTGAAAAGGATCATTTGTGTTTCCCAAGATTTGTTCCATTTTTTTCAACAAATTTTTTTGGGAGTTTTATTCCTGTCTTCTTAGGGAGGGCTGACCGGTTACAGCCCATTGTGTGATTTTGGCCTATACAAGAAATACATTGTTGTTGTTTTACCTGATGCTCTAATACACTGCTGTGAGATACCATCTGACTGTGTGAGGCCATGATAAAGTGATCAATAGTCCTTACACTGTATTTCCTCAGTTTCCAAGCTGTCAAACTGAGAACATATGTAACATGCTCATTTTACTATGAAGGGGCAGCCCTAGGTCTGGTCCCTGCCTGTCTCTCTCTCTCCTTGGAGCACAGATTATTTAGCCACAACTGTGAAAAGGATAGGTACATTATTTCTCAACACCTTAAGACATATGAGAAAACTAAACATTTACATACATGAGAAAAAGTTCAAAAGAAAGACTGTTTAATCTGTAAACAAGCAACCTGCTATATACATGAATTGACAAAGATGTGCAAGTGGCATGTGCAAGTTAGTACTGTAGGTGCTAATATATCTAAACTGAATAAGAATAAGTTAAAACTAACTTTTTTAGTGCACTACTGTTTTATTAATTTTTCATAAGAATTCTGGATGACAGCAAATCTGGAACACTGCCATGTCTCACAATTCTGTGTCTTACCAGGATATAGAAAATACTTGGCCCCAGTGAGTCCAAATTAACATTTTTTTGGGGTCAGTCTGGAAGACTGGCTTTGTGGAGGATGGTGAGCACTGTGAGGATGTGGTGCACATGTTATTTCCTGGTGCCTGAAAGCAGGAAGCAGTATAAGCATCACGGGGCCATAGCAGTCTATCCATCAGACTTTAAAATGTCTTTGGAGCCCCGTGAAGCATGGATGGTAGGACATGGTTTTGTCAGTGTCCATTAGAGGTGCTAAATAGCGTCTTTTTTAACATCTTTATTTCCATCTTTCTTTAGCTGAGTCTGTCAAGGGAATCTGACATTATTCTTTAGTCATATCAAGATGGTCAGAAAAGCAGTACCATATAGCCTCTCAAGCAGATCATCCATTTGAAGCATGGGGTAGGTGTTTAAGTGTGAGACCTGGTTAAGATGGTGGAAATCACTGCAAACCTCCAACTTCCATCTGGCTTAGAGACCAATACAATTGGGCTTAACCAGGGGCTGTTGCTGTCCTCGATAATGTCCATCTAGAGGAGCCATTTTATTTGTAGTGCTGAATGGCTCTATTTAACTCCCTTTTTTGATCCAGAGTGAGGCTTGGCCCAAAGTAGAGCTCCAAATTTTCCCTATAGATGGTGCTTGATTGGCCAGGAGGGAGCTTTGGTGGCTGTTATTCTTGCCACAGATTACACATGTTTACATGGTACATCCTCTCCAGGGTCTCTGGCTAGGCTGCTTCACTACAAGCTTCACTACTAATCTACAAGCCCTTTCTTTCCTTCACCTAGTAGGGTCCTTGGTTGTGGGCAAAGGTGTTAGAATGTAAGGCAGGAATAAGGACCATGAACCGGTCAAAATTTCCTAAGGCCATGCCTCAGTGACATCAGTGGACTTGGGCTTGTTGTGCCATCTCTATAGTTTCCCTCAAACCTGGCATTGCTTTGTTACATCAATTGTTCAGTTGTGCGATATACACCAGGAAACAAGGGTGAGTTTGAAAGGGGAGGATTGGGACACCATGCAGAATATGAAGAGGATAAGGGGGAGGAGTTGATCCAAGTCCATGCTATCCTCTCCGACCACCCTTTTACACATCTGCTTCAGTGCTTATCTAAAACAGTCCACCAGCCCATTCATCTGGGTTTATTACAGTGAAGTTCTCAGATGCCTAATGTGGAGAATTTTGTTGAGTTTAATAAACTTAACTGGCCACTTCAGGGCAATACACAGTGTGAGAGCATCCTTGGATGAATCCCCTTCATCTGCTGCTATACTTTTCTGCATTGGACCCTTTAAGTGCAATACCATCTTTCCGCTGTTATTTTGTGACTAGCTGCGCAAAAGGATCACTTCATATGGGATCATGTGGAGGACAGCCATCCACATGCTCTGTGTTTGGATTTAAAACTTAATTCGGTGGAGCGCCGTCTTGTACAAATGAGTTTTCCCATGGACACAGGTAACACTTGTCTCTTTTCCCTCATACTGTTGCGAAGGGACGTATCATATATCAGCGGGTAACACTGGTAATGTTGCTCCTGGAGTTTATCAGAGATAAGATCCATTGCTGATTAATTTGTATCACTCCAATAAAAGAAAAGACAAAAAGGTGTCACAATAAGACACAGGAAACATCAAAGCATCCACCAGTATAATATTCCTGGCTGCAAAATTGGTATTTTCTTGTGAGTTGTGAATGGTACAATGTCCAAAACAGAACTGATTTGAGTTTGGTAAAATGGCGGTTTTAAAGGCCATGACTGGAAGTGACATCATCTGGACTAGGACTGGAAGTGATGTCGACGAGACCGTAAGCGATGTCTGCTGGAGCGCCAGTACCGAAAGTGCTGTCTTCAGGACCAGACGTGACGTCATCCATGGAGCTGTTGCCGGAAGTGACATTATCGATGGCACCGGCACCAGAAGCGACGTCATCAATTGTACCTAGTGGGATTTCCCAAGGATAGTCTGCAGAGGATGAAGAGAGAAAGTTATTGCAGTTTGCCACCCCCTGGTCTGGCATGGTACTACTATTATTTAAGCCCTCCAGCTGTCTCTCATGCGCATGTATGTGACAAGGGTTAGATGTGGCTGTGGCACAGTACCTTCTTCCTGGTGTCCCCCCACAATACATCGGCTCATTGGCCTCTGATTGTCTGAGTCCTCCGCACTGGTAGCAGAAGAAAAATAGCTGGGAGGTGTCCTTCTGTTAAACCCTTGAATCTGCATCTCAGCAGGGTTGTTTGCAGCATGGAGGACTGCAAGGTTATGGCCTTCTTTGTTCATCCAGCTTTTTGGCCCATGAGGTGCCTCAGTGGCATGCTATGATTTCTGCAAGGCTCTCCATATTTTTCCAGCAGTACCGATTTACAGGCCAGGCAAGGTATTCCTGAAAAACTTGTATGAGGAAGTCGACAACACAATCTTGACAACCCTTTTAACAAAAATCTCCCCCGGCTTCAGACTCCAGGCCAATTTCTCCTACAGGTCAAATGAGATTGAACCTCCAGTCCTTGCACTCAGAGGTCAACTCAGAGGATGTATTGGGCTAGAATTTCCTATTTTATCAGGTTGTAATTCCCTGTCACCCACTTGTCCAGGTCGTCATAGGCCCGCTGGGCCTTGTTTATGAGGATGGGTGCAAGAATGTGTGTTCAATTTTGAGTCACCGATTGGTGTCTGGTTGTGGTTCTCTCAAATATAAGGAGATATGCCTCCACATCATCTATAGTCTGCAAGGGCAACTACTGCTTGGATTGCAGGACCTCTTTTTCATTTCTCCTCATTTCAGGTTCTGCGAATCATTCATTTTTAGAATAAGGTTGCTAGGTCCATCTGCACCATCATCTTCAAGGGAAATCTGCATGAGCACACCACTGTAAAAAGGAGAAGATAAAAGGGAAATGAGGAAGGGCTGGACAGCAGTTGATAACCTACTTAATTTGTAAAAGTATGAGAAGGAAAAAAAAGTCCAGGCAGCAAAAGGGAATTGTGGACATTCCTCATCCAGTTCTGCCTGTTTCTAGAATTTCCTTTGTTAATATCTCAGAGCTCTTTGCTCATTTGAATAAGATTCACGAATGAATTCAGCATCTGCTCTTTAAATAGCCTGCGGGAGGGAAAGGTGGAACCTCCAGGGCTAGCCTGGAAGTAGTATCAGCGTGCTTCATCATCCAGCTTGTGGGTGAAACGTTAGCAAGCCCTTATCCTTGAAATGTCATATGGATGCTCCCGATTCGTGTGCATGCAAGCAAAAGTAGAAAAGCAAAAGTACCTAAGTATGGAATACAAAATACACAAACCAGAATAAGAACCTGTTTCTCAGATGTGTACAGGGATTTTGTGATAAGGAATACATGTGGGGTCACTTGCAATATACTGTGCAGAAATAAGTAATAGTATTAGAAAATGTCAGAACTATACTTATTTCATGCTTTAATAGTATTTGTTATGTTTAAAGATTGAAACTGCTGAATTTTAATATATATAACATTACATATATAAAAATCTCTGGTTCAGGAGGAAATCTTAATATCACAAAAGGGGACAGTGACCTCACTTTTAAGTTAACTGAAAGTCCTGCTATTTCTCGTAAGATGTCACGGCCACAAGACACTTTTTAAGTATTAACCTTCTACAGTGTTGAATAAGTTAAAATTTGAATTTCATGACTTACAAAATGTTCAGAGGTAGTTTGTAGTTGTGAAGCAGTATGTTATGAAACAGAAACAACAACACAGAGTATGGAGCGGTTAATTTTAAATAGATAATCCTGTGAATGTTATGAATATCTGTTAGTTTATTTTGCATTTATATTTAGTCAGTTTCTCATGTGTTTCTCTACTTTGCAAATAAAATACAGTTTAGCCACTTTTTGCATGCAGTTGTCTGAGTCTAAGCTTTTGTTAGTTCAGTATTGTTCATGAGCTTACCATTACCAGGGACTCTAATCTACTAATATTAATTGAAAGTTGATAAGTACCATTAACAGAATGTTGTTGGATTATAGCAAACAAGTGCTTTACAAGATAACAAAAGAAAGTTACAAGAAGAAAAGACAATTAAGATTAGGCAATATCTATTAAAGAATAAATAACCACAAAGCAAGGTAAGCTCAGATGGACAGGAGAACAGAAAAAGAAATCTTCAGTTAGGCTGGAGAAAAAAAAAAAAAATCTGCAGGGGTTCCTAGGCCAAAACTCCACCCAGCCAGCATTGTGCATTGTACCTAACATAAATGCTCCTAAATCAATCCTCTTAGTTTTCATGCTTTACATGACAGGATTTGATGAAGTTGGTCTCATGAGTAGCTGAGACATCCACCCTTCATTCCAGTATCTCAGGTGGCTACATGGTGCCTTGATCAGGTGCAGATGGTGTTGATCGCCCCCACAGAAGAACCAGAAAAAGACAGTAGAGAATAATGGTGATTAGTACAAATAGCAGATCCCAGAAGAATATACAGTAATTCTATGCTCATATGGTCTATTAAGAATACATCTGAAAAGTAGCTGCGAAAAAGCAATATTAAAATACAGTGGTGCCTCGTACTTTGAATGATTCTAGCTTTGAAGTTCCAGAGCTTGAATGGTAAATTTGAGAGGAATTTGCACAGTGAAAAAAATTCAACAGATGGTGCTTATACAGCGAGTGTAAACGTCATTTTTTGTGCGCCTAAGTTGTCTCTCACTCTTTCTATGAAAACATCTCTTTTGTTACACTTGTATGTTTTCAGTGCTTTTTTCGCTTTATTTTTGGTGGGTTTGATCATATATATAACCCCTATCTATTAACCTTGGTATCCAAGAAGAGTGTTTAGCAACAAAGCCTAAGAGGAAGGTTGTAGTATCATCGATTGAGGAGGAAAGGAACTTATCGTGAGGCATATATATGGAAGGTGGCTCACCTTCCAAATAGTAATCTTTCTCTTCCTCTCCACCAGCTACATGGGGCATCAGCACTCCTCACTAAGGTACAGTAAATGCAATTTTCATTTTATTATGCAATATTTACATATTTACATGTTTTCATGTTTCATTTAATTGTGTTACTTTTACTATAAATGATGTGTAATTGCTGTTTAAGTGTATCGAAATGGGCATTGTTTAAGGTCTGGGAAAGGATTAATTCAATTTTCATTATTTCTAAAGGGGAAAATTGATTTGGACTTTGAACAATTCAGAGTTCAAACAGTCTTTTGAAACAAATTAAGTTTGAAGTACGAGGCACTACTGTAATGAGGTTTTAGCAGTTCTTTAAAAATGTTCCATAGTATTAGCCTGACGAGTTTCTATAGGTAAAGTATTTCAGATATAAGTGCATAACGGCAAAAAGCCACCTCAACATTTCTTTTAAGCTTGGCTCTTGGAATTATAAGTGGACCTCCACTCGAAGATCTGTGGTTACAACTTAGAATGTAGGGGGGTAGGCATTCCAAAATATAGGATGGGGCAAGATTATTTAACGCTTTATAAACCATTAGTAGTATTTTAAAATCAATTTTGAACAACACAGGAAGCCAATGTAACAATGATAAAACTGGTCCTTAAATTTTTTTTTTTCTAGTTAAGATTCTTGGTGCTTCACTCTGCACTAATTGCAAACAATTTGTCTTTCTTAGGTATTCCTATTATGAGTGCATTATAGTAATCTAGATGACTAAAAAAAAGCGTGAATTAGTTTTTAAATGTGTTGTAAAGTTATTGAGGTGTAACTTTTGCTGAATTCCTTAAGTGAAAGAATGCAGTCCTAGTAATCTTGTTAAAATGTGATTTAAAGTTTAGGTCAGAGTCAATTATTACCCCTAAATTATTTACCTCCTCTTTAGTTTTTAAACCTAAGGGATTGAGTTAATTTCTAATATCCTCATTATATCCATGTTTACCAATCAATAAGATTTCTATTTTTTCCTTATTTAGTTTGAGAAAGTTACTGCTCATCCATTCAGAAATACTGCTAAGACATTGGATCAGAGAGACAAGAGCATCAGGGTCATCAGGTGCTAGCTACAGATACATACTGCTCAGTGTTGTCTGCAGGGCTGTGGTAGCTCACCTTCTGTTTCGAGATAATCTGACCTAATGGAAGCATGTAGATTGAAAAGAGCAGAGGACCCAGAATAGGTACGCCATATACAGTATCAAGTATGTCCAAGGTACAATCACCACAACTAACAAAGAATTTTCTACCTGTTAAGTAAGACTGAAACCAATTTAAGAAGCTACCAGAGAGGCCCACCCATTGTCTAATAATACTGTGGTCTGTGGTGTCAAATCCTGCACTCAGGTTTAAGAGAACAACAACAAATATATGGCCTCTGTCTGCAATAATTCGTAAATCATTTACTACTTTAGCCAGCACAGTTTCTGTAATGCGATTTGTTTTACAATCTGACTGAAATTTGTCAAGAATAAAATGTTTAATCAAGTAATAATTTAACTGCTTAATAACTGCCTTTTGTAGAATTTTACTTAAGAAAGCCAGGTTAGAAACTGGTCTTAAATTGTCAAAAACGGAGGAGTCAAGATTATTTTTCTTGAGTAGGGGTTTAACAACTGCAGCCTTTAAACAGTCAGGAAAGAACCCCATATCTAATGATGAGTTCACTATGTAACGTACACTATTAATAAGGATATATGAGACTTCTTTAAAAAAGCCTGTTGATACTGGGTCAAGGATGTGGGTGGAAGGTTTCAACTGAGAAATTATTTTACATAGTTCTCATCAGTCTTTTCCACTGAAAGAATTTAACTCACTTAAAAGAGCATGTAGAGATTCAATTAGATTAATTTGGAGGGTTGTACTATGTTATTTCTAATATAATTTATTTTGTGTTTAAAAATATGGCAAAAGCTTCACAAACTGCATATATATCATAAATCAAATTGGAGTTACTCACTAAAAAGACGCAGTGCTATCAACTCTTACTACTGTATCAGCTTTTGTCAAAGCAGATACATGTTGCTGTCAGGAATAAAAATAAATGATACTAGCTCTGGATGTTAGTTCTGTATTTAAATTTCTAAATAATGTATGCGAGACAGCCAATGGTACTGTAGTTCACTTTGTATTGTTATGTACCTGTGCATATATTAAGAATATGGAGTTAATATATGTGTCATTGTGCCTCTGCAAAGGAAAAAATAACTTTTATTTACTTTTCAACATGGAAATAACCTTTAAACTTCTTTTTTAAAATAAAATTATATTTCTGTGCCTAGACAACAATCTTTCTCAGGTATGAGGAATGCTTTTCATGCCTGTCTATGTTTCAACTTTTTTCACCAAAGTGAAATTTAGCTATTCTATATATATTTTATTTTAAATTGTTTATAAAAAACAATTTAATTCAAATTAAATGAAAACAACTCATTTAATAAATATCTATACCTAAAACGTAATGGGCAGCATTGTGGTACAGTGGTAAGTACTGCTGGCTCACAATTCCCGATTCCAGGGTTCTAATGTTGACTGTCTCTGCAAAATTTAAACGTTGTGTATGTGTAGGTGTGTGTGTGTGTGTGTGTTTGTGTTTGTTTGGGGTAATCGGGTGTATGTTTTATGCATTTTGGTTTTGTCATTAACCTCAAAGACATGCTTCTAAGTTGAACTGGAGATTATAAATTGAGACTCTACGAGTATGTATGTGAGTGCTTTGTGATGAACTTCTTTCCCATCTGGGGTTAGCATCTACCTTGTTTCAGCACTATACTATGCACAGTGCAGTACACATAGGATTGGGATGCAGCCACCCGGAACTTGATTAAGTACATTAGGTTAAATAATGCAGATATTATTTTTGTATTCATTTCATTATTCTAGATTTACTGGCATATACGTGTTAACACATTTCAGAGCACTTAGTGATAATATATTTTTTTAAGTTTAGAGCATTTATATGTTACACCCACTATTCTCAAGACTCATTGATAACAGACTAGTTTACCCTTTTATAGTGTTTTTTGAAGTTTTGTGTTATAATAAAAGAAAATGCTTGTGCATACATGCACATACACATGTATGTGCAGGTTAGTTTACATGATAATAATGACCTAAAGCTTTCTCAGACTAAGGGTGTTTGCTCAAATTCCCTTAATGTCTATTGCAAATATTCTTTACAGAAATCAGAGTTCATTGTGTAGTTTGATTAAAAGAAGTAGGGTCAGATAGCACCACCTGCAATTTTATAAAGATGCAGCTGGCCACTTTTTTTAAGATACTATGTGTTAAAAGCAATGGATGCATAGTTAAGTAGAAAAGACACAGATTTAATTACAAAATACTGCCTTGTTTATTAGTTTACTTTGCAGAACAATCAAAATGTGTTTGAATGGTCCCACACCTTAATTAATGAATAACAAATGCAGAAAGCAATTCAATGTAATTATAAAACATCTTTGGAAAATTATTTCAGTTGTCTGAAAATTGTTTGTCCTCATAGTTTCAGCTGACAGCTTTACCTTTACATTTAGAATTCTCATTGAGCTTCAGAATAGAAAGGTTGCCATTTTCAAGTTTTTCTCTGTTCAGAATCAAACATCTAGAAATTTGGATGATATCAATAGCTACCACTTGCAACCTTCATAAAGACTATGCATTAGAATACAGAAACACACACACATACACTACATCTGGTCAAATTTGTAACTATGTCTTTAAAAAGGCATTGTCACAATGTAAATTCAAACACAGAATAATAATTCAATGCAATCTTGAAGAAAAGTTAATTCCAAATATTGCTTTAACTGAAATTTTAAAGTAAAAGTGAAATTAATGCATATGTAACAATTACAATGAAAATAACAATATCTTTAAATTGTATATCCGGTTAACCAAACCCAGGGGTTGGCGAACAAAGTGAGCAGGGGGCAGAGCCCCCTAGTACTCTCAAATAACACATCACTTCTTTCAAGGTAAAATATCTTAGTCTACAATATGCTTACATTTTTTAAATCAGAATGTTACACATTAATTACAATCACAAATATTTCTTATACAAATTAAAAGTTAATACATGAACAGATTACATTGCAAGCAGCTCTATCAGCTGATCAATGAGTCATTGAGGTGTTTTAATTATTCTCTCTGACCTCCTTAATAAAGATTGTTCCTCATTATTATGTTTTAGTTCTGATTTTTCTGCCACTAAACATTCTGTTCCTCATTATTATGTTTTAGTTCTGATTTTTCTGCCACTAAACATTTACATCAGATGTGAATAGCGAAGTGGTAGCGCTGCTGCCTCTCAGTTAAGAAACCCGGGTTCGCTTCCCAGGTCCTCCCTGCGTGGAGTTTGCATGTTCTTCCCATGTCTGCGTGGGTTTCCTCCGGGTACTCCGGTTTCCTCCCACAGTCCAAAGACATGCAGGTTAGGTGCATTGGTGATTCTAAATCGTCTCTAGTGTATGTGTGCCCTGCGGTGGGCTGGCGCCCTGCCTGGGGTTTGTTTCCTGCCTTGTGCCCTGTGTTGGCTGGGATTGACTCCAGCAGAACCCCGTGACCCAGTAGTTAGGATATAGCGGGTTGGATAATGGATTGATGGATGTATTGTTTATTTCCAGCACCAGCAAAAGTGTATGTGGTTGCTCCTATAAGTTCCATCTTTAGCTGTTTGGACCTGATATGATCTAGGTGCTATATTTTATAGAATTTGTGCTTCAACATTCCACTCTTTATCACCATGCAACTTTACCTTGCTATTAGGTTTCATGTCCTGCTTTTCCACCTTTTTCATAGCATTATTTCTTGGTGAATTTTTTATTCTTTTCTTTTATGCTTTTGTCTAGACCACTGGAACTTTCCATTAGTTGTGCCATTTAAGTTTTAAACTTTCTGCTAAACAAAATCTCAACTGGAGAGAGATAGAGTAGACCTTTAGTTCAGTAAGGCAAAATCAGTTTTTCTCTAATCAACTGCTGTCTTAATTAACAGTTTTACCATTTTCTATCAAACTATTTGATTGGGAATAGATTGAACTTAAAGTTACAAGTTTAAATGTATATGTTTTCTCAAAGTGTCTAATCTTTGCAAAGCTAAATTATAGTCCACTGTCTGTTATCCGCATAACACATCACGTATACTTTGTTCGCATAAACTGATTTAATTTTAGTTATAAACTTTTTCAGAAACACCTGTTCTGAACAGTGGTAATAATAATAATATTACAGAAATTATACATAGTTTTTTCCTTCCAGGATAAACAAGTCTGTGTCAGCACGGTTTCAGCACTTTTTTGTTCTCACTTCACAATGGATCCTTAAGGCCCTGTCACATTACACAATTTTCTTGTGATATTTAGTCACTGAGTTTAATTACATAATCTTAGTAAGTATGGCTGTGACTGCTAGCCATGTAGTTTGGCATATCTAGTAACTCAGTCCAGCCAGTCTGTGACTAACCCTGACAAAATCAATCATACAGTCATGCTCTGTGTATGTGAGAGCTAACAAACAATGAGTGCACACCTGGAAATACAATGCATACTGTATAAGTGCATGTTTTGGACAGGAGTGAGAGACTCATTTGTCCACTCCAATGTCTTGTGTTTTATGTACTACAAGAGTATAGAAAAAAAGATGCAGAGACTTGTGGCAGAACTTGACATATTTGGAAAGCATTCGTACAGTTCCAGTGCAATCAGAAAGCACATTATTGTCTGTTAGAAAAACAGGTCAAGCTTGCATTTCTTTGAAAATATGAATTTGTACTAGAAAGTAAACAGTCGTGTAGTTCCTCATCCTCTGTGATTCCTAGTCATGTAATTTGTCATAAGCAACTGCAGTCATCAGCTTTGACATCTGCTCTAACTAGAAGTCACGTAATGTCATGTTGGTTTTACTCAGCCTTGTTCTGACATATTTCACACTTATGTTAGACCAATAAAGTATAGTCTTCACATGACTTTTTGATTTTAACATACCAAGGTATTATTATATATTAATTTTAAAAGCATGTTTTGCTTTTGGACCATGGGTACGGCAATTCTAGAATCCTTAAAAATACTCCACCGAAGGCTGACAATTCATATATGTACTGTAATGGTAAATAATAGGTACAGATCATGAGTGCTTTAACTAACTTGTGTGAGTTGCCAATTTAGGAATAAAAACACCTACAAAGTTTATTAAAATCTTTGGGAGTCTTCCTTATTTATGGTGATGGCTTATTTTTATTGCATTAATCTTGCATTGATCAACCTTAGCTCCATGCTCTCATTATTAGTTTTTAGTTCTAATCTATTTGCTGTAGCAGTTTCATGTGCCAATTTAAGCCTTTAGTCATGCTTTTCCAGAAATGTATCTACTTGACACATTTAACCCACCATAGAGCATTTCATGTTTTCAACCCAATGTGAAAAGAAAATTTCCTCTAAAGGATTAATAAAGTGTAATAAACTACTTGATTCACTTGATTGTAGTCATTTTATAACAATATAATGGTGTATGGAATGGCCAAACTGTTCCAAATACCATAGCTGCTTTAGTGTTGTTAGAAGAAATGGAAGAATTAGAAGAGACCGCACTTTTATAGATGATGATGACTGGCTTCTAAGCCAATTTCAATTTCTAAGAGCTGTGTGCTGAACTGGCGCCAGCTTTACAAATGCAGACTTTGAGGAATTGTGCACTCCCTGCTCCTCTGCAAGTTTGCCCACTCTCAGATTTTTAGCCACAGAAGGTATTTCACAATCATCACTGAGTTGCACCATGCCAGCAGTAAAGGATGGTATTATCCGCTTGTCATGTAGATCTATAAGATTTCCTTACATTGTGGTTGAACTGGCAAACATCAAAGTGCAATTTGCAGCAACATCCAGTTTAACAAATGTAATCAGAGCAGTCAACTGCATGCACATTACTACTGCAACGGTGCTGGACAAGTTATATCAGCCAGGGATGAATCACCAAAATAATGAGCTTGCATTACATCATCTATACCAGAAGCGCCTATAAAAATGGCAACTTTGCACTGTCACACACACTTTTTTTCAACTATTTCCCTATTTTCCAACTAGCAACTAAGGCAAGCAGTCCTTTTAAAGATATTGAGTCACCTCAAAGAACCATTTGAAGAGCAGAAAATCCATCCCTACTGGCGCTTGGCGCCGACACTACTCTATAAAAGCACCTTCAGAGAATGAATTTGCTTTTGTAAATAGAGATATTTCTTTTCTCTTAATTTGCTGCTGTATAGTCCACAGAACTCATAGACACTTGGAATAAGCTACCAAGTAGTGTGGCAAACGGGAAGAAATTAAGGACTTTCAAAACTAGACTTGATTGTTTTTTAGAAGAATTAAGTAGATACAGTAGGACTGGTAAGCTTTGTTGGGCTGAATGGCCTGTTTTCGTGTAGATTTTCCTCTAAAAAAATGTTCTAAAGTGTGTTGCATTGTGCAGGCATGTAATGTGATGCATAATGCTGTACACAATTGAAGCTTGCCTGTTCCTGAAGAGATGCAGCATTTATTTTTTTAACCAGTTCATTTAGTTTGTGGTCAATATCACATAATAACCCTTATATTCCTTAGTTCATTGGCCACATCTCTTACAGCATCCATTATTGAATTTTCTGACTCCAGAACAGTGCCTGTCAGCTGATGGTTGCCTAGCGGTTTCCGAGGCAGAGGTATGTGCACAGCCAGCACCTGAAGAAGCCAATAAATAGTATGTTTTTTCCTTGCCTCCACTTCACATTTGCTGAAATTCTTCTTCTTTCCATGTGCTTTTGCCAATGTCTTTTAACAAAGCACTGAATGTAAGGGGCAATTTATATTGATTTGCATATTCAAATATGTAAAATTCTGGGAAGAGTCGATGGGGCTGTGGGTGCGTGCATGTGCATTAAATTTCATGTTCTTTGGGATTTATAATGGGAAAGTGTGTGGAACTTGGCGTATGCACAGTTTTACGCATCTGGATTTTTGTGCATACGCACATTTCCAGTTTTGTCTATACACCATGTTTTAGTGTGAATTCTGTGCATGGCGTTATACATGAGGACCCTGAACTTTAGACACCTTCAAAACTTGACTTGATAATATTTTGGAGAAATTAATGTGGATAGGATTGGCAAGCTTTGTTGAGCTGAATGGCTTGTTCTCATCAAAATGTTTCTAATTTTACAAACAATGTCTTCTAACTTATTGCACTCCAGAATTTTATTTTACATTTACTTATTTGGCTGACACATTTATCCAAGGTAATATAACATTTATGATACCATTGGTTACATTTCTTCTTATGGTTTTCCAATTTGAGCAGAGGCAGGTTAAGTGACTTGCTTATGGTCCACACAGTGTCAGTAGTAGGATTTCAACCCACAACCTCATTGTTTGAAGTCCAAAGCCTTAACCACTCCACCACACTGCCTTTTTTAAAACTTTTTAATTACTAGTTTGTAATTGTGTTGTTCCTCCTTACTCTGCCAGTAAGGTGGAATGAGGCAAGCCATTAGGGTGGGTGTAATTGGGCTGGGGTATATGGGTATGTTGAGAAAATTGCATTGAGGGACAGTTTTAATGTCAGTAAAATTGTTGCTAAAACTGTAATGCTAGAGAGTGGACACTGTCAAAACCTGAATTGCCAGAATTCACCAAAAGAAGTACTAGCACCAAAATCTCAACAATAAACCATTAGTATAGTCAAAAGGAGAATTTTTTTGAAGTTGTTTACCAAAAGATGTTACTGGAAGTATGCACCAAAATTATTTGAGGTTTGAATTCTTAGACACTGTAGTGAATGTGGAATGGGTTTATAAAATGACATGGCACATTGTGCCTTCTGGAAATTAAGCTCCTAGCAATACCACACCATACTCTGACAATATAACCACTACATTTTAGGGCTGCAAAAATCAAAAATGGTGTCATGTCAAACTAAGAAATAACAATAATAAAATTCAGTTTAGTTCCAGATAAATTACTAAAGCAAGATAGCAATCTATCAACATTCCCTAATGTTCAAAGCTTCCAAAAAGTCTCAATACAGCATCAAAAAAAATATTTTAATCAAAATAAAATCAGCAAAATGTTGAATTTATACCACTTATTCAACTACATGTTGATAACAGTGTCCAGCACATACAAGCCTGTTACAGTTCTTACCTACCCTTAATTGCAGTTAGATACATTGTAAATAAATCCTATGTTTAAATTTCCTCTACTTCAACATTATCAGTGAGCTTCGAGACAGTCAGATGTTTCCATTTTGAAATTCTGGTGTTCAGGTTTAGCTTTCTTTCTAAATTTTTTTTTTATTTTTTGTATGTCCATGTTGAGGTTTACACTTCTGGTAACTTGTCTTGTTCTGTTCCTTAAAGCAACATGTTGAACATGCACATTTAAGTTTAACAAACCATTATGATATGTATAACATTAAGTGTGAAATGTGCAGGTTTATTCCTGCTTTTTTTATAAACACACAGATTGTTATATACAAATAACATTTTCTAATATAATGCAGCTTTCGAACAGGCTGATGTGGATGGAGGACCTGACTCTTCAGCTTTTCTAACAGCAAATAAATAGTTTTACTTTGCAAGTAAATGAAAAGTTTACTTTACAAATACATGTTTGCTTAGATTAAGCAGCATAGTCATTTATAGAACGGAAACTCCCAATATATAATTGAAATAGTGAAATAACATTGGAACTCTAAGCATAGTATAATAATATAATAAATAGCCTAAAATTGTTTAATCTGCCACTCTTCAGACAGGAAATTCTTAACAATTAGACAGAGCTCCAATTGGAAAAGCAGAAAAAAAAAACTTAAAATTACTATAATAGTATTAGAGGACAGGATTGCCAGTCAATGGTCCTTGAATTATATTGATATTATTAGAATTGAAAATATTTTTTCTTTCTATAACATTACCATAAACTAACATGACAAATTTTACAAATGTAAAATTTGTACAGTATAGTACAGTAGGGCCATATACATTCATCTGCCACTTTATTAGATACACCTATTGAACTGCTTTTTAATGCAAATATCTATCAGTCAGTCACAAGGCAGCAAATCAATGCATTTAGGTATATAGACATTGTCAAGACAACCCACTGAAGTTCAAACCAAACATCAAAATGGGTAAGAAAGGTGATTTAAGTTACTGTGAACATGGCATGGTTGTTGGTGCCAGACAGGCTGGTCTAAGTATTCAAGAAACTGCTAATCTACTGGAATTTTCACACATAACCATCTCTTGGGTTTACAGAGAAAAGGAGAAAATATCTAGTTAGTGACAGTTATCTGGGCGAAAATGCCTTATTGATTTCAGAGGTCGGCGGAGAATGGCCAGACTGGTTCAAGCTGATAGAAAGGTAACAGTAACTCGAATAACCACTCATTACAACCAAGGTATGCAGAAGACCATCTCTAAACACACATGTTGAACCTTGAAGCAGATAGGCTACCAAGTCAGGAGACTACACCAGGCACCTCCCCTGCCAGCTAAGAACAGACAACTGAGGCCATTATTCTCACTGTCTTACCAAAACTGGACAACAGATGATTGGGAAAATGTTGCCTGGTCTAATGAGTCTCAATTTCTGTTGCAGCATTTAGATTGTAAGGTCAGATTTGATCCGGTTCATAGGGTCTTCATTGTTGAGGACCCAAGTGGCTGGACCAGGCAAAGGGGACACCCACGTAACACCTGGCAACGGCAGATGGATGGTTATTTCTGGAGGGTGGGACTGGACCGTGTTACTGCCTGGGGGGTTGCCAACCAGGATCCTAACCTGTTTCATTGTGTGGGGGGTGCGCAACATGCTGTACCAGGGAATGCTCTCCGACCTGACCTGATTTTGGGCCCTTAATACAAACTATGAGTATTGTTTAAATATCACATCCTACCTGAGTAAAAGGAGCCTACACAGCAGAGAGGGGATCGAACAGAGAAGAGGAAATTGAGAAACAAAGAGCCGTGAGAGCAGTATTGGGTGGTGACCTTTTGCTGACCACTTCCATTCCTTTTTGACCGAAGTATATGCATCTTCTAATGGCTACATCCACCAGGACAATGCGCCATGTCACAAAGCTCAAATCATCTCAAACTGGTTTCTTGAACATGACAATGAATTCACTGTATTCAAATGGCCTCCACAGTCACCAAATCTCAGTCCAATAGAGCACTTTTGGGATGTGGTGGAATGAAAGATTTGCATCATGGATGTGCAGCCAACAAATCTCCTGCAACTGCATGATACTATCATGTCAATATGGACCAGAATACCTGAGGAATGTTTTAGCACCTTATTGAATTAACTCCATAAAGAATTATGGTAGTTCTGAAGACAAAAGGGGATCCAACCTTGTACTTGCAAGGTATACCTAATTAAGTGGCTAGCGAGTGTATTTTGAAGCAAATTGTTATTTGGAAAGTTCCACGTAACTACATAACCATATAAAGTCAACTCTAACCACTGAAACAACATAATAAAATGAAGTCTGTAAACGTAAGAAGAGTATAGCTTTATGTTTGTACTATAACAGGCCCACACCATTATCACCCAATTCATTACCCTTTAATACAAATGATGGAACCTTAAAACAGCATTATGAAAATCCATGAAATTAATGTACCTTTTTAATTCAATTCAGTTCATTTTTGTGTGATGTGCATCACCGAGTGCAGGTGCGATTCACTTTGCACAAAGGTTTCTTCTTACATAATGAATACGTAAAGACATAAATTATTTTGAAAATGATTAATGTAAATGGAGCTTGGCACTACAGCATCTGTCCATTAACTAATTGTTGAATTATGGTCAGTTGACTTTGGAGGAGTGCTTATAATGCTGATAGGCAAATCCAGATATTGCAGCACAAAAGAAACATTTTTGTCCATAAGAAATTTCATTGAGCATATCATGGGAAATCTCAAAAAAATAATTATGATGAGTAAGTTGAGTTTCCTACAAACATTTTAACAATACTTATTTGAGCTCAGCTCACCTTTGTATTAAGCAAACTACTGACACTTAACTAGCATTCCTCTGTTCACTCAATCTGTCAAGGTCTACTTTGTATCATCCTTTTGGTATAAAGTTGATGGTTTAATTTCCATTGGATCCAATGTATGCTTTTGTCTATTTTTTTAATGCACTGCCTGATGTTTAGTACCCATTTTTATTGTGATTTTCCAGTTCATCCACACCTTTGTACAGCTTCTGTCAAGTCTCACTTGTCTTAAAAAACACTGGTAGTGGCGTATATCTCTATTAATTTCTGAACGACCTCCATATGATTTTATACTCAATGCTTAACTTGAGAGACAGGATGTACACTTGAAATATGGAGGGTGAAGGACCTGTACAGGCTAATGATGCTAGCATGCAGAAAGGTAATACAACATTAAGTACAAGGGCTTCTACGGTGGCGATAGATAGATAGATAGATAGATAGATAGATAGATAGATAGATAGATAGATAGATAGATACTTTACTAATCCCAAGGGGAACTTCACATACTCCAGCAGCAGCATACTGATAAAAAACAATATTAAAGAGTGATAAAAATGCAGGTAAAACAGACAATAACTTTGTATAATTTTAACGTTTACCCCAACAGATAGGGACACCTCATAATGCACTACTTCCAAAATTATTTTATTTTACATTTATTTCAACAAACATTGATTTTCTTTATTTTGGTTAGTCTTTTGTCAACTATTAACATGCTTTTAGAATGAACAGAACATTTATCAGTAATTTAAATTTCTGTAAAATGGTAATGACATACCTGTACTGGATTTAACTCTGTAAGTGCAAAATGACAACACAGGTGCAATACCCCATTCCCTCAACACAAAAAATGTAATTTGCCAGTTCAGAACCCATTTTGGGAAATGGGATTTTACTGTATGAAAATTACTTTTGAAGTATGAAAATTGTTTCATCATTTCATAGTTAATTTAGATAAATGATTATTTACAAAATGAGAAGCAGAAAATTTCATTTCACCTTTCCATTCACTGGTCTTGGTGAGGTAGCAACATTCTAAGACCAAAATAACCAAGGGTGATTCTATGACATACGCATCTAAAATTATATAGGAGATATCTGTGCTGTTTTTGACCAGTCTATGGAAGAACTCTAGATTACACTGAAACTACAAGAGCCTAGGACTTTCCCATACCAAAATACTTGAAGTTTTTTTTTGTACTTTATTTCACCTTATACAATTTCTTGTATTAGGAATTTGGTAGTTTTCACATACCCCTTGGGGTCGGAGTGCAGTGTCAGCAATTGTACAGCACCCCTGAAGCAATTGCAGGTTGAGGGTCTTGCCCAAGGGCCCAGCAGAGTAGGATCTCTTTTGGCAGTAATGGGGAATTGAACAGGAAACCTTCCCGATACCAGTGCAGACACTTACCCTCAGAGCCACCACTCCTTCCCATATAGATTATCCTTTTTTTTTTTTCTTTTTTTGTTAAATATTCTCCATAACTCAATAATCATCTGTCCCAAAAGGGAAAATGCTAGGGAGAAAGTTCACTGTCAGGTCTTTAAGAACGAGATCTCGCTATTATAATAAAAAAATCTTGGGAAGAGAGACAAGACATGACTTTCTCAGAGAGACACTTTCATATCCCACGAGACGAGACTTTGTGCCAAGAGATTTAACCACACCTGGGGCCGGAAATAAAAGACATAGAGTAGATGACAAAGTAGAACGTCATAAAGAATTTAAAAAGGTTGGCACGATAGACATGCAGAACAGGTTAGAGATAATGGAAGTATGAAAATTCGAAAGTCCCCAAAAAATGATAGTAAAGATCACATTAGCCAAAAAAAAAATGGAAATTATTACTTGATGAAATAACAGAAAAGTAAAAAGAGATTGAATATATTTATTCAGTCGCAGACTTGTAGATCACCTAATTCATGTTGCCATCAGGGAAAAGTAGTCTTTCTTCTCAATGAAGAGGCCTATCCGTGATAATTAAAAGTTTTGTTGTTTGGTGAAAGTTAAATCCACATACGCGAGCGGCAGAGACACAAAGTTGCTGGTGCATAGCACAGGTAGGGGGGTTGGCAAGTGAAGCAAGCAGGGGGTGAAGCTTAAGAAAGCTTAAGAAAAATAAGCTTAAGGTCTACAAACTGTCTACATCCTCTACTGTAGTGAGTGTTGACTTCCCTCCTTAGAGATTCTATTGGTTTTGCCTCTGGAAGATTCCCTGTTTGAACTGGGAAGATGACTATACCAATTCCAGTGTCTTCATTGAGGCAAAGACATCAAGCATTGATATCATTATCCTATACAGCCAGTTCTGGTGTGATGGTCACAGCATCAAAATACCAAGCTCTTTTCTCCTGAGACAAGGTTGCTGCTTCCAGCTGAACCAAGGTCAGAGAACCCAGGATGACAAGAGGAAGTAGGTCACATATATTTATAAAGCCTACACTACCCAGGAAATATCCCTTGTGGAGCCACAAGAGTATGCAGGTAGCCCTTTACTATAAGACTAAACATCTCCATGATGTGGTGGACTAAAGCTGGAAACAGAGAGAAAAGAAGGAGATCCATGTGCTAAGACCTCTAACTGAAGGAACTGAGTCCTCAACTATATAATAACACACACAGATAGTCTTAAAATGTGACATTCCATTTTATGTGACTACTAAGAGACAGCATGCTGAGTTCATCTAACCAGTCCAAACAATATCCACTAACAATTTTCTGGTGGGATATTGTGGGTGTTCCCAGGCTAGCCAAAAAAACACAATCTCTCCAGCATATGCTAAGTTTTTCTCTAGGTCTTCTGCCAATGGATCATGCATCAAGTACCAATTTGAGCTGTGCAATGTTTTAAAAGTTCATATTGTCACATTGCCATTTCAAAGCATAGACAATATATGATGTCATCACATGAGGTGGCATGGTTGAAGAAGTGGAGAGTTACTTGTATAGTATGAATATTAAGCTGCTCTACACATGTACTACAGAAAGCGTATACATTGGGTGATGGGAGAATGGAGTACAGGTGTTTTAGTCTGGGACGTGGGAGTTAGTTTTCTTGTCTCATGGATTGCAGCAACTCAGCACACATACCAGTATTAGGTAATATTATTATGGTGAGTTGTTTCAAGTTCATTAAAACTGCTACAAATCACCATGCCCTGTTCAGAAGAAACTCTAAAATTAGATCTGCCTCATAAAGATGATTTGAATATAAACGTCTACTAACAGGAAACTTAAAGTTACTAATTACTTTTACTCACTCAAACATGGTGTCTTCGGTTGTTCTCTTTCCACTATCATCTGAAAAAGAAAAAACAACTCAGCATGCGTTATAGAAAAAAGTCATACTTTATTGTTGTGTCGTGGCTTGGCTATAGCACATCTTTGGCCATTTCTTATCCTGCATGCAAACTATATGCCGCAAAAAGTACACAACGCTGAGTGTTGATTAATACTGCAACACAAACTGATGAGCCCGCAAACAATGCTTGAAGTGGAACCTCCCAATTTGTTATTACTTTTACACAATAGGGGAGATCCCACTTGGAGATTGGTATGTGTGTATATTAGTATATGATATCAAATGGAGAGGGGGATCACCATGAAACATCATGCTCCACTTGTACCGGCCCACTTCAAGTTTTGCCTCACAAGAGCAAACAAGCACCACTTCTCTGCCACTTTCTTTCTCCAGTGCCCAAATCCCACTGCTTACGTTATGTAAGATTTAACACCACAAGGATAGGCTTCAACTGCCCCACGACGCTGCCCTGGATATGCAGGTAATGAAAACAAACGGTGAATTAAAAATATTGTAACATTACTAACAAGTTGTGTAATCCTGGGAATCAGTCACCTACCATATGAGCTGACATTTCATCACGCAAATGATGGACCTTTTAAAACAGACAAACAACAAAAGTCAAAGTCTCAAAAGTCTTTGATCTTGCACAACCATAGTGAGTTATCATTTTCAGGATAATAAGCTACCTAAAAGAGCGCTGTAAAGAGTAAGAAATGATGCACAACTCAGCAGCGCATTCCTGCACTCTTTCTGCTCAAATTTTGTGTGTGACACACTGATCAGGTTGCCTTTTCTCAGCCAAAATCTTTAGCTACTAACTAAAGTAAGGAATCTCACACATATCCTGCTATGAATATGATTGCCTGACAGTCTGATGGCTCTAGTTTAGCATTTTGTGTAATTTTCTGCGAATAGTGTATATGGAGCCAATTGATAATGTTTATTTACATCGGCAATTTCCCCAGACAATCACCAATAGACAATGATCATTGGCTCACCCCTAGTACCCATCATAAAAAAACGCCTGGGAGCATCATTATTACTTGCTTAAACTACCACCTGGCTGCTGTCAAAAAGAGCCCTAACTTGAGATATTTGTGTATTGCTTGACATCTCCTTAACAGTTTTACAGAGAAAGCCAGTTCTGACTAATTAAACGCACAGAGTCATTAATTTTGGTCACTACCTGAAGACCTTAACCACAGGTAAAAATCAAGCTGGACTGATTGGTACTTTGGAAGAAATGTCCAAAAACTTCACAACTTCACACTTTTTACAACATACAGGTACATAAAACTACTACCATTAGAACACTACTGTCTGTTTTTACTTGTAATCAAGTCCAGAAACTTCACAACTTCACAATCATTACAACACACAGGTACATAAACTACTACCATTAGGACACTACTGTCTGTTTTTACTTGTAAACAAGTCCAAGAGGTACTATAATTCATTTAGCTGGGAGAGCTGCCCCCCTGTCCTTTGGAGATTAATGTTCTCCTCTTAGAAAGATGACCAAAATTTCACATTTTGAGGTGTTCATTCTTATCTTTATTACATCACACTGATCTAAAAACTGCTTCAGTTCTTGAAAAGAACAGCACCATTCATAAAGAGCATAGATTTGACCCAGATTTCTAAATTCCATGAAAATTCTAAACAGAAAAGGAGACCTTTAGTAGAGCTACATGTACATATTGAATGGACTTGGCTTGGTTCAACACAGACAATATTAGTACTACTACTACAACAAATTTCACTCAGTAGTAGCCACCATATTTATGTAGCCATTGCACAACCTAACCTAACCAACCTAACCTTTTTGGACCCTCAAATATATATACAAGGACAAAAAAATCAGTCTATTATTTAACAGGCAGAATTCATATTGCTTCTCTTAACTAAGGGTCAACAATCAGATGGAGTCACTTTTCCAGTAGGCCATCATAAGCTTTTACCAGATGGCTGAGGAAAGTGATGCAAAAAAGTACTGTATTCTCATATCAAAATTACATCAAGCAAAAACTGCAAAGAAAATCATAAGCTTTCTTACAATTAAATTTTACTAATCCTACTTTTGTTGCTTCAAAGCCAGTCCTTACTTTCTAGAAGAGCTTCCTCAATGTTTCCCCACAATGTCACATAAGACATTCTGAAAGCTCTGCTGTGTCCACTACAGAATCTTATTTTATTTGGCCAGGTTTGAACTCTACACAGATGGTATTAATTGATTAATTTTCTCAGTCACTCTGAGGCAAAGTGAACTTCTTAGTGCAAAAGGTGGAACTCAAAAAAAGATTACTAAATGAAAGCCAATTTACATTCTATATAGGGATGATAATGCACAAAGTCATCAAATGCAAACATAGTTAAAAAAAGAAAACAAACAAACACAAATATAAGCAAGATAATTCAACAAATGTGCTAAAACTGTCACATATCAACTGGGCTTAGGAGATCTTCAGATTGCCTGCATGCACTTTAGGAACTCCTCAGGCAGACAGATACAACAATGAAACATCAAGAAAAAAATAAAATATTAAGTATCTAAATACATAGAAGCATCCTTAGCTGTATTTGTGGGTCTCAATCACATTTTATACTTAGGAGCCTTTCAAATTATATTGCTTGTTTTCCAAAGTACATTTCTCCTTGTTCTAAAACAGCCTTCACACCTGTGACACAAGATCTTATTCCTAGTTAACACTCAGTTCTAGGGTGCAACCATGTATCCTTACTTAATAATACACAGGAAATTTTCTTACTTTAATCATTGCAATTCCCCTCAAATTCATGTTACTTGCTAGTCATTAGAGTTAGAAACAGACTTTACATATGCGTTCTATGTTCAGCAACAAGTTGCAACAAAAGCAACTAATGAAAATGCACATTTTTCATATTAATTAAATATTTCATATTGTTTTAGCTCACGTGTATGTATAACAAGTGTGGAACCTTAACTGAGCCTTGGCAAACATGTCTACAGTCTAATTTGTCTGCACTTTAGAAAAGAAAATAGCTATGAAGTGGCACATGTAATGTAAGGCACTATTAGGACTGATCATAGGCAAAAACTGTTACTGGTTTCAGCTATCATCCTTTATTTTAACTTTGTCAGTTCCAGAGCTTTGTCCTTTTCTTGAATAAAATTAATTTAACTCTGCCATTTTCTCAGACACAACATTAAGTATACTTCAGCTTTATTTAACAATATTTTAGTCCAATTACAACAAAATATTATCAACCACTGGATAAACATGAGGAATAAGAACATAAAGCAAACAAACATACTGCTTCTTTAGCTCATTGCATGAATTGTTGCTCATTTGTAAATTCTTTTTGTTTACAGAGCAGAATACATTGCACAATGCTTTCTCCTTGCTAATAAATGAATATTAAGAGGTGGTATGCTAATTTTTATCCACAATTTTAATTCATAGTTCTAAATAACGTTTGGAGACATTTGTGGGGCCATAGAATTTATCTTAACTTTTTAGCACCAAAAGTTACCTTGGGAGACCCTGGTTGCTAAGCTTTGACACCAATTTGAAGGTGCCAGGCACCTTAGATTGTTCCTGTGTTGACTGCCCTTGACATTGCACAGCTGGTTTCAATCATGTCCTTTCTCTGGTTCTCTGCTGCCATCTGATGGCCTTGATAATGTAGTTTCATCTCCCTTCAGATCCAAGTGTTCCCCTTAGTGAACAAGTACCCCAAATTAAGATCTTTGGAATTATGACCATATTTCCATAAAGCCATCCTTTTCTAGCCCAAATATACGAGTAGTCCTTTCCTACTCTTCCTCTCTCTCTCTCTCTCTCTTGCTCTCCCTCACCTTCCTCACCCTCTCCTGCACTCTCTCTCCCACTTTGTCTCTCCTTTTTGTACATAACCTTCTGTACATCTCCTTCTGATCATAAAGGAACACCTCCCATGTGTTCCATTCGCTCCATTAACTTGATTTATATTCAAAAATATTTTTAAGTTATGATCATAAAGTGTTTTTGCCTGGAAGTATCTCTGATAAAATTAAAACCAGAGAGGTCATGATCTGAACAACATTGACCCACAGCTGACCTCAGACTTTCAGTGAGTTGAGAAAAGCAATAAAAGTAATGTGTGCTCTATACACAACCAGCAGTATGAGCTATTGGTGATAAAACTCCAGACATTCTCTTGTTTGATGCTGGATTGCTATTGTAGTTCTCTTTTTTAACTGTATTCATTAACAAGGAACTAAAATGGTAGGGGACATGGAAAAAAGGTAGTGCCTAGACAGAACCATAAAACAAACATGAGGGGAGAAGTACATACAGTATCTGTAATTAAATAAGCCAACAGATGCCCATAAGAACATCTCCCTTTTTCTAGCTGTTTCTTTTCCTCATGCAGCCTTAAAAGTGTATTGTCCTTATGTTTTCCTGAAAAATCTACTAATCTATTAATTCGTTTTTCAAGGAAAGGTCACAAAAGGTTGCAGAATTTGATAATTTTAAAGGAAACAAACAAAAATTGCAAAACAGCAGCAAATTACATAATGGCAAAGAACTTAAAACAGTTTTGTTTGTTAAGAGGATAAATAAACCAATGAATTGAGAAAATTGTGAAAATCACATTTCTCAGTTGTAAAATGTTTTCTGTAAATTTAGAATATATTTGTAAGCAATAAGGAGAGAGAATTTATGTGTTGGTATTTTTATTATTATTATTATTGTAATAATTGTTTGAATATAGGAGGATGATAAATAACCAAGTGTATTTTTTTCCAGGTTCATTAATGCCAGAAGGAGAATAGTTCAGCCAATGATAGACCAGTCAAATCGAGCAGGCAAGTCCTAAATAGTAAACGTATTCAAGTCTCGCAAGCAGAAGTCATCCTCAAGCCATTCACCAGGAGTTCCATCACCTGGTAAATAAACTGCCAAATAGATATTGAGGTGACTGAAAAATAATTACAAAACAAGACTAAATTAATAACTCTAATCATTACTATATATTTTGGATCAATTCTTAGAAGGACTGAATCAGTAATTTTAAGTGTCCAATGGTGGACTCTTTACACAAACAGGATTCTTCTTTATCCCCTCTAAAAATATGTTTTTTTTTTTCCTTGCCAACCCTTCTTTTTTCTACTAGGACCACTCCCTGGTGCATGGCTTGGTGTGGAACTGCTGTAAACTTTATTACCTGTGATAAGGGCAAAGGGGTCAGGATTGCTTTTGGGACTCAGTAAATTTCAAAGGCATTCACTGAGGTAGAGCTTTTGTGCTTGGATAATCCAAAACAGCTTACTTATAGATTTAGGTCATGTATTAAACATGTATTACAGGTCTTTATGTGTGAGTATGCAATAGGCCTGTTTCATGTCGATAGCTTATAGACTAGAACTTACCTCACTTCTAACTCAAGTGAATATGTTTTTAGTTTCTATTTCTATTAATTTTATTTCCTCTATTACTTGTTCTAATTTTATATGAAGGCCATGATTTTTCTGAAACTGAAACTGCTGAAGTTGAATTTCTTCATGTATGTAGTATTTATGAATTTTAAGTATTCAGTATATATGAAAAAAAAAAAAAAATCTGTGGATATTATATCTTAAATGTGAATGTAAAAAGAAATTTGTTATAACAAGTAAAGAAAAAAAAATCTGATTACCCTTGCCACAGTTATTGTGAATTTTGTTTACACGAGACTATGTTATTGTATATATATTTCTGTGAAACAAAGTTAGTATTGACAGTATTGACTATAACATTGTATTTATGATTCTGGTTAAAAAAATTTGTATTCTTTCATGGTTTTCAGTAAACTGCTTGTTGATTATGAAAATTAGAATATATTTGTGCATATATGAAATTGAAATATTTAAATTAAGCAATACAGTGTGGTTATCTCCAGTTAAATTACTGCTTGTTAATGTTCACTGGACACTTACTCAACTGTTTGCATTAAACCCTCTTCTAGTAAGTCAAGGAACACCTTACAATCCAGATGGTCAGCCAATGGGAGGGTTTGTTATGGATGGACAGCAGCATATGGGAATTAGACCTCCGGGTAAGGTGTTCATCTTGTACCATTTTTATATAATGCAATACCCATTAAAATCTTCCTTACAATGCAAAATATTTCACTAATGCAGGCTGCCAAATGTAATTTTTACTGCACTTTTCTTGAGCACAGTTGGTTATTGTTGTTAGTGCTGTACGTTTGCATTGTGAGTCAAATAAATACAATGGTATTATTATTCATTTCATTCTATTTTTTTTATTCCTGGGTCTTTTTGGCTCTGGTCTTTCTATTATATACTTAGCTCATTTTCTGGAATCTTTTTGAATTTTTATCTCCCTTCCAGGACCTATGACTGGAATGGGCATGAATATGGGCATGGAGGGGCAATGGCACTACATGTAATCATCACCTTGTTAACCATTCACAAAGAAAGGGGAAGTAAGTACAAGCAGGGCTCTTCTTGTAAATTATCTGAATTGTTTTATTATAATGACTATTTTAATGTTAAATATCTTTTTTAAACATTCTTCCTGCCAATGATTTTATGCTTGTTCACAGTTTAATATTTATCATTTTCCTTCTTTTTTGCTTCCTCCTCTTTCTTCTAGGTCAAACCCAAAGCTGTGAGCCACAAAGGCTCTGGCATGTACAGTTTCTGTGTGATCCTCCATTGTACACTTTACTGACCACATGACAAAAAAGACACAGCAAGAGCCAGATAGACTAGAACAGAGGGGGAGGGGAATGGGGATATATATGTGTGTGTGTTTCAGTGTGTGTGTGTGTGTGTGTGTGTGTGTGAGTGCATGTGCGCAAGGAGGGGGGTATTGCTATAGCAACAGACTGATTGGCAAAATGTAAGCAGTCTGCAGTGGTGCAAGGAGAGGAAAGAGCATGTCCCTCCAGTGTCATAAAGCCGTCTAACTACAGTTGATGCATGAGTTACATTAATACACTATCTTGAATGACACCGCAGAATAGTAAATAAAAACAGTTTAAACATAAAATAAACATAGAACTCGAGTCAAATATAACACAGAAAATTTCAGCAATATTAAATTGTGCTTATATCTTTTGTCTATGTATAATAATAGGATTACTTATGGCAAAAGGGAAAAGAAGTAATGCAAAATGGAGGTGTGCTCAGTAGGCTAGGCAGCTTAGCCCTGGCTAATTGACTATATCCAAATTAAGTATGCTATCATCAGTAGTGTGACCAATGGATTTGACTTATTTAGCATACAAAAATAGAGATTATTAATGCTTTCTTTTGTGAAACGTCTAATAGAGGCATGATCTGTGCTAGTTTATGGTTTTTGTTATTATAAGTATAAATGTTAATGTATTAAACTGGTTTTATTTATTTAAATCCAGATGGTTATTTTAAATTAGAGTCTAAATATGTAGCCAAGGAGAGAAACATTTTTTTTTCTCTCAGAGCCACAATTTATCTATTATTTTTGCACCATATAATGCTAAGAAAATCCAACTGTAATAGTCACAATTTGCAAAACAGCTTGAAAGTGTTTGGATTAAAAGAGAAGGATCAGAATGGCAAAAAATATCCTCTTTTTTACAGTTTAGCTGTTTTGCTGCATTTCTGACATTTCTAAGCTTGACTTATTTAAATGTCTTTCTTCTAGTTTCTGGGTCAATTACATGTAAGTGATGTGTTTTATGCTTCATGACCAATTAAATTAATAGGTTATTACTAAAAATGTTTTTCTTTTATTTGATTAAAAGTCTGAGGGTACATTCTGTTTTATAGGCAATGTTTTATTAGTGCAAAAATGTTCCTTTAGGCTAGATTAAGCAGCTACAATTTGCTGAAGAGCCATAAGACCTGAATTTAAGGTGTTCCTTGCAGTCACAGCACAGCATTACTTAAAATCAAAGCCAATTAAACCTACTTATGGAATAGCGTTATGCTTTTTACCCTTGACGATTATGGAGCTTATAGCTCTCAGAAACAATGCACCTGTCAGTTTCTATAAACCATAACAATCCATGCGGAAGACTGAGACCCTTTGATATTGGTGAAGCTTATTGTTTTTAATGCTGTGGTTTTTTTGCTTTAAAAAAACAGTACATGGACAAAAAATCGTTTTAATTTCCTGACAATAGTGATCACAGTGAAAGAAATAATTATGAACATGAACATAGTCCCATTCAGAAAGTCCAAGGTATGCTTTAGTGAGCATGTTCAGTGACCCCAAATCTCATTGGCACCACTTAGGAATTAAACCCTCCAATGATGCTCAAGTTTGTTAACCTTTTTGCAGGACAACATTTTATTTTGGATTTGATCTTTAATTTCTTAATAATACAAATGACTAATACTGATGTAATTGCTATAGTCTCCATATTTTTTAGTGTTTCATATTTTCTTTTTAAAATAGATATAGTTAAAAGAAGGGTCATACATTTTCTACTGTAATAATAATAAAAGAAAGAAAGAAAGAAATTGTATTATAGTAATAACAGAAGATTGCTCATACGTGTACTTGGTTCAGTAGCATCTTGTAACAAACATCATTTTTCAACTTTCTATTAGTTTCTTCTGATCTTTAGCTATATATTCTGAACACACAGGTGAAGAAAGGTATTGAGTTCTTAGTTATTCACTACTTGGCAGTATGTTCAAGCAAACAAGCAGGGTTTCAGCTGGATACTCTTGAGAAGCTCAAAAACATAGTGTGGGTGTTTTGAGAAAGCCCATAGAATGCTGTGATTTGAAATTACTTCAGCCATTTTGAAGAGTTTCTTGTGTGTCTTGAGAGATGAGTCTGAGCAGACAATATTTTCTCAGCTGACAGGCTGACAATGTCGGATGGACAGAGTTTCAACCTACTTCTTCTCCACATCAATAGGCGTAAACTAAGGTAGACTTTAGCTTGCTTCAGATGCACCATGGATCCATCACATAGGAGGGAAAAGTGAATGTTAAAACACCCTTATTGAAATATCAGCTTATCCTGTTGTTAAGGCTAAATTCAAAATAAATCATATCACAGTTTTTCTCAAATTTTAACAAAATCTTGTAAACAATGGCGCATGATTGAAAAACACAAGGATTATTTTACAAAGAATTAAACACAAACACAGCATTTTATAAAGGGTGTGCACTTTTTTATTTGTTATTAACATTCTAAATTGTGTACAAATGTTATCTCCCTTCACCTAACAAAAACTGAAGGGGTTTTGATTAGTCCAATATTTGCAGAGTGCAGATATTACCAAGGTTCAGAAGGACCTTATGAAAGATCTATGGGATGATACATATTAGGAGGGGGGTGTAGAGCATTTCTTAGACATTACCAATACAGTATATTGGAACAGTGTAAAGACTGGCATTAATAAGTTGAGGTAATATAGCATCCCCAGGACTGGAACGTAATTCCAAAGTCATAAAGAAGAAGCTGAATGTTCATTAGGCAGACTAACTAAAGGTTATTGTCAACCTTGAAGTTATTGCACAAATTGTCCACTGTAATTTCACATATTCTGTATAGGTCTGAACAGTGGAGTAGGGCAGCAAGATGAAAAAGTCTTTTCTCACAAAAAAAGAACATCTTTATTGGTATACATTGGTGCAAGAAGGATGAACATGGAAACATGTCTTTTGATCCAATGAGACCAAAGTATGTATCTTTGGTCATAAATCCTTTACTCCAAAATCAAAGCACTTCATCACCCAAAAAACACAATCCCTACTGTCAAGCACGCTGGTGGTAGCATTGTTCTATGGAGCTAATTTTCTTTTACAGAGACAGGCCTCTATTCATGATAGATAGGAGAATGAATAGCTGAATACATGCAGACATTATGGGACAAACCCAACTGTTATATGCCAGCAGGCTGAAATTAAATAAGAATTTCATTATGACAACAATTTGAAGCACACAGCTATCTCAGTTCCAAGTATTACCTTAAATGGAAGATCAATGTCCTGTATTGGTCCAATTAAAGCTCCAACATACAGAAGGTCTTTGAACTCAAATAATTACAGTTGGGCACAAGAGAACATCTCACAGTTTGACTAAACCAGAATACTCGTGCAAAGAAGAGTGGGTTAAAATTAGAAATCCATATGTAATACTGTAGGTTCACAGAAATCTATGAAAGACTTAAGTGTTGTAATCAAAGCAAGGTATATATATATATATATATATATATATATATATATATATATATATATTATATATATATATATATATATAATATATATTTTTTTTCTTGATTAAAAAAAAACAAAGTTCAAACTGCTTGTCATTGATATCTAATATCCACTGTACTATCAGCTACCTTGAATTAGTACTACATATTTGAAGGAGACATTGGGCAGACCTGGGACATGTTAGATGTCTCAGATGATCAAGTCATACTTGTAAAATTAGCCCAGAAGACACTAGGGTGCTGTTGGACAAAAAGAAAATTTGGTCTAACTGCCTTAGCAAGTCCCTCCCCTCATTAGAAAAAAAAGTTCTATAGAATGAAATAAGAGAATTAAAAAAGATTTGTCCTTACTTAATACATTATCATGGCTTAACATGATAGCCATGGTTGGTCCTACCTTACATCTAATGCTGTTCAGGCTTTGCAATGGGATCAGTCTGTTCACAAAAGAAACATATATATTCATTCTAGATAGAAACAGAAGCCTTCTTGCAACAGAAAAGTCTTTGGGGAATCAAAATTATGTACAGTTTCTAAATGTAATAAAATTGGTTAGAGAAACACCTTGGGGAATTTCGATTGTTTATCCAAAACATGAATGTGGTGTTAGGCAAGATGAAAATTATGATAAAATCCTAAATCTGTGCTTAAGGATAAATATGAGTATCTTTACAGAATATTGCAAATAGAATTTTAATAAATAATTGTTCACATATTCTTTAAAAAAAGTTAATATCAGAAGTTGAAAATGTGACATTTTAAATATGAATCATGGGTATATAATTTATAGGTTTTAATATTTATACTCAATTATAACTGCAAAAGAGTTTGTTTTATTCCATTTACTCATAACTGGGTTTTAAATATCTGTTCTCTAAACATTTTTTCTAGGTCTGCAGAGAATGGCAAGTGACTATGTGTGTCATGGTAGTCCGATAGGTGTGAGTATTGGACTACCAAATTACCATCCATCTCAGATGCCTCCTCATTCCATTCTGTTGCGCCCTGGACCTCCTACGCATTCCTATATTCTTGGACACCTCCATCACCCTGTATTAGTGATGCATGGAGGAGCACCCTATGCTGGAATACCAACATCAGCTTCAAGCCCCTCACTCTTAAACCCAGGAGACGCAACAATGGGAGAATAAATCATGAACATTCGCATTCAGCAGCTTAAGGGATTATTTTTTTTCTTGAACAAAAAGAAAAAGAAAGCATAATAAACCAGAAAATACAAGTAAATCAACAGAATTTTCAGCCAATGTTCTCTTTTATATGTTGGCCTGAATCATTGATTGTGATCTTCTGTTCTTGGGATTTACATTGCACCAAGATACTGGCTTTGATTTATTTTACTGGGGACCTTACAACAAAAAATGGCCCAGAAATAAAATAATAATTAAAACAAAAAATAGAGAGATGGACTCCTAATGGACATAATCAATACTGTTGTACAATTACAATGAACTTATAAAAGAACTGAAGTATTGTAAATGATATTGTACTGTTCTGCATATTATGTTGTTTCTTATAGATTTTTTTAAAAAAGATGTTAACTTTTTTCCACACTGTGTGTGTGTTGCTTCCATGAAAACCCTGATCATCTCCTGAAGTTTCTTTATTTCATAAATATAAGAACAGAAAGCCTTATATTCACCCAGAAAATGGCAGTGAAACACTCTTCCAGGGCTTTTTAGAGGATTAAAATAATTTTTCAGGCAGAAGAGTTCCATCCAGCCTAGGACTTCTTCCATATTCTTATTCACACCTGCCTGGGGTATGAATTTACATGTCTAATTCTTTACCTCACCATATTTGAAATGGCATGACCATATATAAATGGTGAGCTGAAGCAATCTACTAAAGATTAATCAGCTGTTGCAAGCAGTGTCTTCTGGAAAAGATGGAATCGTGAAAATGTAAAGGTGTGTTGAACCTTATTTCATCAGACCATTTATGTCCCAGCATATGAGCCACCGAGTGCATTGTTTAATGCAATCTAAAAATTACAGAAAAACACACAAATACATTATATATATATATATATATATATATATATATATATATATATATATATATATATATATATATATATATATATATATCAAATATCAATCTAATGAGCAACATTTTCTTTTGATTATGTTTACTTTTTTTCTAAGCAAATGTCATTCATATGTGTGTTTCCCATCCTTGAATTCATTTTGAAGAGTTAATGTGTACCATTGTAAATAAATAATTTTTGTCAGAAAGGTCTGGAAAAATTACTTTGAAGAGTGAAATCTTTTTATACATCCACACACTTTCTGTATATATCACTTTGGCTTTAGTAGTCTTGGATGAAACGTTTCTTTATAATTTGCAGCTTTTTAAACTTATTGTATATTTTTAAAATTTGAATTTTAACAGTTTACCTTTTACTGGATCATTCTAATAATTATAAGAATCACTGCTGAAAACATACAATTTCTAATAAAACTTTTTAAAATATTTTTGATCACTCAAAATGAACTTGTTGAGAAATGCTTTAATTTACAGTTTTGAGTGGATTACAGAAACTGTGACATTTACGACAGAATACCATAAAATGGGTATGTGTTAGTGGTCATAAATTTTATTACTTCTGCTGACATTTAAAAAGTTATCAAATGGCCTGAAGCATGATTCATTTTTTACACAGAATCATTGTGGATAGTGCCCAAGAGTCAAAAGGTAAAACATAAGAATACCAAGCAGTCAGAACTACAAATCAAAAGTTCCTATAATATAAAAAATCCTAAAACACTATTCTCTTAGAATATTTAACAAAATAAAATGACATTTTAACTTCAGAGATTTGTATTATGTTGTGACTACAAGAGATTGGCAGTTTCTGGTGTATTTTACATAATAATAAGGTGTGTATAACTCTTGACATCTCTAATGTACGTTTTAACAAGGATGTAGAAGGAAAACAATGTTAAAATGTGAAGAATAATGCGATACTTTATCAGATAACCTGCAGTAAATGTCAATTTAATTAGACTAAGCTTTATTTGCATACTATGAAGATTGGGGCTTTAAAATTTTAAAAATAAAGTTTTATTCACAATAATATTGCAAATGAATAACAATTAGTAACCCTGTGGATTCAGAGCAGACAACTGTTTTTTCTTTTAAAACCATAGTTTTAAAGATTGTCAAGACAGGAGATTACTGTAAGACCAAGCTGGACTTCCCTGTCTGCACACAAGTAAGATTGTGGTCTCCGATGTCTCCAAGATTTTTGCTGTGGACTGTATATAGATGAGCTGATGTTGTCAAGTCGTGATTTTAACTGTCTTAAGTGCAATAGTAAATTAATGGCATATTATCACAAAATGTCTATTTTTGTAATAAAGTAGATTTCCTTTACCAATTGTATTATTATTATTATTATTATTATTATTATTATTACATTATTATTATTATTATTATTAATTACATTGACTTCCCTGATCAATGCTTCTCACCTTGCAAGAATGTAAAAGCAATGAAGGTGTAGGTGCCCGGTGCCTTGCATTTCAATAAAAACCTGTCTGGCACATGAGAATTACATTTACTTCATACTCAGCGCTGGAAATGAATCCAGTTTCCAATTATTTAAACCTGAGGTTAACTTTATGCACTGCAAATATGTGACAGAAACCTGTATATACATTTTCTTTATTTGCCTAGATATATCATCTTAAATTGCTTATTCGTCTTAGGTATTCAATGTTTCTTCTTTCGCAGATGAAGCGTTGCTCGTACTACTTCACATTTTTCTAGACATGTTTAAAAACAGCGCAGGCATATAAACTACACAGAACCAAAAAATAATATCTGCATTTTTAAACAGCGGTTTACCTTAAATGCAAATTGTAAATTGCTCTTCGCTTAGCATTTAAATTCATTTAAATAAAATTGCCACAAACACTTAAATGGGAAGATTAGTTCCCCCTCACGCCTTATTGCACTCTGTCAATGGCGCCGTTTTAAATTCTGTATTCTGAAACTACTCGGCGTTTCCTGGATACACCAAATACAAAAACAGAGGAAAACGGCTGTGCTGAGGACCACACTGCCGATATTTGTTTTGTCTTATTTTTGACAGAGGTAAAGCAGTAAAGCCAGGCACATATCAGAAAAACTAATATATCGTTTGCAAGAAGACCGAATTCTGCCAAATAAACAAAATGACATATAAATCAGTTCGTCTGAATTTTACTATTTTCTTGATCCTTGCGCTATAGTGACGTTCGAGATTTATAGTTGACTGTTTTACGACTCTTTTGTTTAATGTAAAAGAAAAATGCCTTTACAACTCGAATAAGTTTTATTTGCATTGTGCTTACTCCCGCTCTGTGCGTATGTTGTGAGAACTAAATATCTTTGAGCTTTCAACTGCACATTCATCCGAGACATGACTGTGCTCTAGGAACTCCGCCAGGCTCCCGCGAAAATATCTCATCTTTGACTGCCATCTTTAGGAGAGTTGAAAAACTGTCCTGAAAGCTTCGAATTTTTCCAAATATTAAGAAAGGATCGTCTTATACATCCTAAAACAAAACAGACAGAGCAACGTATTCACCTATTTTTGGTGGAAAGCGATGACTATCCGGAATATAAGTCTATAAAAATTAAATATATTAGGAAAATCATCCCGACTTAAAAACTGAAGTGGAATTCAATTCATTGTAATTATTTTGTTTTTAATTATTTGCTAATATACATTATATATTATATAAATTTGCAATTATTAATTATAATAATTATGGTTGTTTATATATATATATATATAATTATGGTTGTTTATATATATATATATATATATATATATATATATATATATATATATATAAATGATTTGCTAATATACACTATATATTTTATCAGTGCAACGTGTGTCTCCTTATCATTTCCTTTAGTTTTAAAGGGTTTCCACCTATTTGCGTGATATAAACCTAAGCCTTTGTCCCCAGTCTACATGCCTGGTTATGTATTTGCAGATGCCATGCCAGTTAAACAGATGACGCCTGGTCTTTGGGGGACATGTTGACATGACTGCACTTGGATTGCTTTTAGCTGAGTATATTTACACGTGGCGCACACTTTAAACTGAGTAAGTGGGTGTGCGCGCCTTTATGTGTCTCAGCGAGGGATCTTCTAATACCTTCAACGGTTGTATTGCTGAAACGATAAAAACGTGAATGTGGGTGTTATACAGTAGGACACATTTTAAATGGCATTTCGATTTACTAAACTCTTTTGTCCAAAACTATAGTTCTGTGCGTGAAAATGTTAGATTCATAGCTTTAATTTTTTTCTAAACTTTAAAGGGTTTGATTAATTATGTACAGCGTCGAACGTCCAGTAAAAGAACAGACCAATGGCACTTAAATCGTTAACATTCTTTAATTATTTACTTAAAACAGTTGCTGTAAAGAATGGGGGCTAAAAACTATATATACTCGCATTTAAATTGTTGCAGCACTTAAGTTTGGAAAGTTTATACATTGTTCACTAACAAAATGCAAAAGCCTTTATACTGTAGAAGGTTAGTGCAGTCACTTAGTGACTGCATGTTCTTCACTGAATATCATGTATACGCTTACTACACTAAACACGGCATAATCAGGTTGAACACAAGAATGATGGATGGATGGAAGTATGAATGTTTTAAAGTTCACCAAAAAAATCTCTAGAATTTACTACTAAACGTTATACATGTACTTGAGTTGTGTATTTAGTTGTTACCTTCAACAAAACGCACAGTTTAAGTGAATCGATCTATTTTATGTATTCACTAATAGAATATGGAATGGTAAGGACATATATCTTACGTTTTTGCTACTTACCTTTATATCTCTTTGGTTTCATCTAAATGTTTTACATTAAAGCAGTAGCTTTAGCAAATGTGTGGTGAATATTACAGTACCATTGACTCATGAAAAAATCTAATTTTTCCCATTGGTACAACACATATTTTCCAGCATGTGATTATTACAATTAACGTATTATTAGTATTACACTTAATTAAATTAAATGACAAAATTCATATTGTAATCACCTCTGTTCTGCAAAATATCACACTTTTGTTAATTCTGACAATGTAGATGAATAATTCATTTTGAATTTATCTACATAAATCTTTCTCTAATAACCGAAGTGTCAAGTTAAAAACAAAATGCTGAACTTCCACGTATTGTGTGCAGGTTGCATGCATTTTAATTTTATGCACCTGTACAAGTAAATGAGTGTGGTGTAATTACTCTTCTTTTAAAATATGAGGTAAGTCAAATTGTGTTACAATGTCTTTATCTAGAGACCGGTGTGGCGTATTGTGTCCAATTACTCATTTATGTTAATTAGGATTGTGTGTGTGTGTGAGTGTGAATGTGAACTCATTATTCAGTCTAAATTATTCCTCCCAAGGATAAGTAAATACTATATTAGTGTGATTGTTTTTGATTTGTGAGATATAGAGCTTTTGACTATGTTTGTCGTTTGCATAAATCATAAGAATTGATCTCTTCCCACAGACTCGCGTGTAATAAAGAAGAAATTATCATTATGCATACTTTTAGTTTTGTGTAGTGTAAAACTTTTTTTTTTATTTAGAAGTAAATATACATAGATAAGTGAAGTAAGACATTTTTAGAAAGCTGTAATTTCTTGATGATGCCTTGCTTGCCAATTTTCAGACACTCCATACTGTTTAAATGTTTACTTGACATTTTGCTTTTAATACCTATGACAAAAATAAACATAGAAAATGTGCATACATATGTGCATATTTAATCTTGTAAAAATATTCATATGAAATATTCATTTATAGTTTCAACAAAATGTTATATTACTTTTACTGTGACTTTTTTAGGAATAATAACTAACTCCCTGTTACACTAATATTGGTTGTAAAAATTGACAGTTTTATTGTATTTTACCATATGCAGTACTTTAATAAGTATACTTTAGTACTTCTCATTTATCGTACTCCTCAATGAAAAGAGTAATGCACAAAGTGTGTCACATATATTAGTTAAAGTAATTTCTCACTAAATACTTTCTAAAATACAAGGGACGTTCAAAAAGTTTTCGCACTTTTTTTAACTCTTGTTATTATGAATTTCAAAAACAAAATACATCACTTTTCTTCATAGTCACCTTCGTTTGCGATGCAATGTTCTCAGTATCGTACCAACTTTTTAATGCCCAATTACCACTCCTCCCGGTTTCACCGTTTCAACTGAAAATATAAACGTGCGGAAACTTTTTGAACGTCCCTCGTAGTGTCTTACACTGACATATATAATTTCGAGTGTTCTTATGAAGCCTAACATTATAGTCAAACTGGAATACAAACTGTGAACTATACACGTTACAAATTTTAGTTACAATCTAGCAATTAAATTCTTATGAGATTAAATGTTCTTAAATTAAGAAGGCTTAAGTGTACATTATTAAAATATTTAATCTAATTTAAATTTTGGAAGAAAAGTTAAATGTATAAAGTGGATGCTCTCTTATGGGAAATGTGTTTTTCCATTTAAAACAACCATTGTGCACGTGGCCACGTGGCTTGAGTACTTATCTTATTTTTAAAACTCACTGTTTGCCATCAACATTTACCAAGTCATAAACCTTGATAAAAAAAGATCTACTGTAGCACAATTATGGTACATTTCCAAAATAAACATCATCATCAAGTAAAATTACCACTTAATAAACAATTGTTTTACTTGGATGATGATTTTACATTTCAATTTGAAATGTAATTTGGTCCAGTGATAATACCTGAATTCAACTGAAGGAAGTAGAAATGTTACAGTAATTATTTCTTCATGCTTACAAAATTAATTTTTATTTTGATTTACACTACAAGACAAAAGCTCAGTGCATAAGATTTTTTGAAGAACATTTTACCTGGATGATTTTCTATTTTAAATGCATGTGCTTTTTATAACACTAACTTGTTGAAATAAAAAAAAAACACATTTCTTAATTACTGGGTCAAAGTTAAAATTTAACCACGTTCAGCTGCAAAATTTAAACTAGTAATCCTTAACTCAGCATGGAAGAGTATTTTGTTATGCCACAAAAGTTTATATAATTTCAATAGCTATTCATCCTAACACTGGGAAAGTTGAAACCAGGCAGAAAGGTAATATTAAAATACTTGGAAAATCTTCTTTTGAATTGAGTACTTTATTTAGTGTGATTGCCTGAATACACACTACTGAGTGCTAATCAGTCTTCTACAGCTTCGTGCCATACGTCCAACCAGCCACATATTGTTTATTTTCTCTTTCATGTTGTGTTTAACCATTAAAAATCATTTATACAAGCAAATTGAAACAACATATTCATACAATTTGAAAAAAAAATTAACTTCACATTTATTTAAGTTATAAAATTATTCAGATAAAATAAGTTCTAAAATCATAAACTGTAATAAACTGAGATAAATGCTATGAAGTTAAGTTTAATTCCACTGCCACATTATAAAAATAATTTGAACAACAAATAAATAACATAAACTCAACTGAAATCAGTTTATTTCTGTAACATCATTTGCAATTATTTTTTTATAAATATAGTAAATTAAATTCGTCATATTATTGAGCAGTAGGGTTTTGTTTATTGTGTACGAGTGTTCAGAGTGAAGACTAACGTACATATATATGTAACAATGGTATTGCAATATTAATACCTGATTTCTCTTTGAAACAAACAAAAACATTATTCTACATCACATGTAACGTTTAACACTGTTACATAAATGTTTTCGTCTGTAATATATAATATCATGATTAAAATAATAAAATTCTTGGTGTAAATGCTTTTGAGGTGTAAATAGTGTCATTTGCATAATATTTGATGGGAACTGAAAATGGTGTATTATCTTTTTTTTTTTTGAATTATATAAACATTTCTGGGGCTATTTTTGTCCTCCCTATAGAATAAACTGTAAGCATGATCTGAGAGAGAAACACATAGTACATTTTATTAAATATATGATTGATGTACCTCCATATGTAACCATTTTGTATAAAATATTTAAGTAATTTCCTTTAATAATTAAACAATTACGTGCTTGACCAGCACCACATTGTGAAGTAAAATAATGTTTGTTGAAAGTTGCTCATAATAATATAAACATATTTAGTTACTTTATAACAATTTTAGTGTAACCTCATTTGCATTTTGTCATATATAACTTTACAGTGAGCTAATAATAGCACAAGTCTAAAGATTTCATAACAAATTGTCATAGATTAGTTTAATTTTAAGTTGTTGCAGCGCAGTGAGTAACGCTGCTGCAGTGGTTCGTATATCACGTGGTCTCTGTTCATCTGTAGTTAGCACTGTACCCCTGTTATTTCCTCCCAACACTGTTAAGTGGCAATTCCAAATTGGCCACGACCGCATTAATGAGACCTGACATAGTCTGGGTCACCTTCTACCGATACCTTATGTGTCCAGGACTGTCGGGGCAGATTACACGTCCCACAACGAATATCATCTTTACATATATATTTACCAGTTTCTTCAAATCATTTTTTGTACTACAGTGTCGCCGGGAACCGCCGTTTTTTGCTGAAAAACCCAGTTCCTGTTGATGTTGTAATGGCACCGTATTCATAGCCAACATACCGGGTCATTTACTATTGACGATTACTCTTGAGATAATAAACGTGAACGCCTGACGAGGGAGCAATGAGAGTTTCAGTAATAACAGAACCCGCATTGTATTAAATGTTTCATAATTTCTGCCGATATACTGCAGTATACTGCTGTTTGTGTATTTGAAAAAAGAACTGTTGTGATTTTACAATACGATACAACATCTGAACCTGAATCACTTACTACAGTAATATTTATAAAGCCACTGCTCCTTAAATAATTTTTCAAATTACACATATATATACACACACACATATATATTAAATCGGGATTAATTTCAAATTTGTTATAAGTTTATTTTAGTAATTTTATTTACATTCATAGATTTAGTTATGGACCTATGTAAGAGTAAACATTGAATCTAATCGACCTTCGACCAAGATCTTATTTTGTGCTTGTCTTTTTCCTGTTTAGATATGTAAAATGCTACAACCTATGTAGGAACCTGCAGCCGAAAAAGAGAATATCAGAACATGAATGTATTTTGATTGCATACAGTTGCAAAAAATCTTATACTTTTTCCCATTTGTTTTCATTTGTTTGTCTAAAGAATTCTATGTTTACAGGTGACCTTAAAAGTGTCACTTTCTGTTTAAAATTACATTTATTACAGTGACTAACGACTAAAGTTAATCAAATATCCTGGATTTTTTTTAATTAGTCATTTAAATGTCTTTTATATCAAATGTAAATTGAATATGATGTAATTCACTATGTTACACGTAAAAAGTAGGTTCCATAGTTTTCTCAAAAAATGTACCAAAAAGAAAGGAAACAAAATTCGGGACACAAATTATTTGAATAATTGAATTATTGCATATAATTGCTGTACAATCGGCTAAAATTATACATTAAACACATTACGCCTGAACTGGCTTTCAAAACAGACAGTCTACCACAAAGTATGCGGTAAGTTTTTTTCAGTTCTTCAGTTCTTATCTGTAAGTAGTGTTTATTTAAATTATTTCTTTGTATAAATTTAAAGAAATACAGATGTGCCTTATGTATACAAATGAATATCATTAACATAAGGGACAACAAAACTTTAAATAAACCAGCATGATGTCATGAAGTGGCCCACGCAAGCAACTCCCGTGTAGCATTATGTTTGGCATGTCAAATAATACTATAAACTGACTCGTTGGCCGACTTCTTTTGTAAGCCTGTCTACAAGATGGTCAAAGTAACTGCTGTTGAAATAGGTGTATCTGCCTTTAGTATATGACACGAAAGTTTCACTAAGGATGTACACAAATTAACTTGTATAGGCAGACCTGATACATTTTATTTAGGTGGCAGCTGCTATAAACAGCAAAACGTACTCTTTGGGAAAAATGTGAAATGAATAAAAAGGGGGAAAGGAGGGGGAACTTCATGGCTGCGTTAGTGGCATTTTGGATGTCATCTGTTTCCTTGGTGACTATGTTCAGTCCTGAAAGCCCCTGGGCTCCAGGATTGTTAGAGAAAACCACGCTATTTCTGCACCATCATTTATCACTGTCACCACATAATGATTCCCCTCGCAGCTCCTTATTGATGTTTGTAATTGCATTATCTCATAAGGGGGAATGATCAATGAAACCAAGTCATGCATTCTGGGGTCAGAGGATGCCAAAGTGTTATTTGTTCGTTTACTACAGCAAGTATTATTATCTATAGGACAGTATGCAAGGATTACCTGAAATTGTAGCTTCTATTATACTATGTTATAAACGACTGTATTTGGAATATAGTTTAAAAAGAATGGTGGTGCTTAATAGTCCTTTGCGAACTAGTAAACAGTACTGAATAACTACGCAACAATTATTATTCTAGTCATATTTACGGGTATAACTTTTTAAATTTATGCTTTTATAATAGTACGTGTAATCCAGCTGTCAGGGAAGTTTGCAACTGAACCCAAGACTTATAAATTGACCGCATGGATCTAGTTTACGTTACTGCATATGCTTACATTTTTACAATAAGCTTTTGCCAAGGTATAAGTGAAAACGATTACCATCATCATTTAGGTTTCCAAGCAATATATCACTCGATGTTTAATATCATGAATCTAATTCAGCAAAATGAAATGATTATATTAAATTTCAGGGGCCTGCGTTGATAAAAAGCCAGTGTCAACTACTGAACTAAATGCTTTATTTTAATGTCGCAGCGACGATGGTGCAGTATTGAGAGGGTTATTAAAAGTAAGGCAGAAGAAAAATACACATATGTACTGTATGTGCGTGTAAGATCAAACAAAAAGGAAAGGAAGAAACGATACTCAACATGTAATATTGTAACATTTGTTTGATTTATTACTGCGAAGAGGAAACTCGTGTGAACTAGAATTAAACGTGTTTAGCTTATTCTGCAATATAAAGGAATATGGACAATGTTAATTATTTTTCGTCAGTCCTTATAAGTACAATTGAATTCTTTTTATTGACTTACAAAATCAGTGTTCTATTCGTATACATAAGCAAGAAATAATAATTCTTTGCATTTATATATAGTACTGACGCAGGCAATTTAAAGTGAAATGTGTGACATGAAAAATTATTTTAAACTACAGAAACTTTAATTATTAGTTAAGGCAATAGGCAATTTGCATACTCTAATGAAATTTGAATATGTTTTAAATTTGTGTAAAGTGTAATAAAAATAAGACATCAAATCGAAATAATTATCTGAACAAGAAATGAATGTTTTGTATTTTATTAAGCTTCTGTTTCCTTATGCTACTTAGAAGCATCGAAGAGATGAAGAATTATTTTACGGTTTACAATGGTTATAATTGAGATGTTCCGAGAAAGAAGAAACAGTAATATATGTTTATAAAGATTTTATAAATTGATAGTTGACAAAAATTCTATGACAATGAAAATAATCAGTAAATTAAAGGTGTATTTAAATGTCTTTGTGCTTTGTTTTTAAGATAACATTTTCTACATGTTGTCTTTTAATTACCCGATTTAATTCGCTTTTGATTTTATTGACTCTTAACAATTACAAATAGGCGTAGAAGCGACTTTGGAGAAGGTTAATTTTGCTTTATTTTTCTTTTCACTTACATTAAATTAATATATCTGTCGAAAACACAATATTTAATTACTTTTGTCGCGGGTGTATTTCGTGGTGATAACTTTACTTGAGAGGCAAAAATTGAGCTGTATCGATTTTATTTACATATTATCAGCCATGCTGCATGTACTAATCTCCTCTCTAGTCCACTAACAGTATTTATTTTGTTCCTTTTTATTTTCTCAAAACGCCAATGTGATACATTTGCGCTTAAAACTAAGATAATTTATATGTAATAGCTAAATAGTTTAGGTGTTGATTTCTAAGCATTGTTTTGTTTTTTTTTGCCAGTACGTGGGAGAGTTCATGTCCTCCCAGTCAGCGATTATGTGTAAACTGTTAGGTTACATTTGTTATGCCATTGGATACTTGACATTCGTTCGTTAATTTACACAATTAAGCGCAAATACTTTATATTAAAAGAACACACTGAAATATATGTAAATGTGCACCTAAATAAGAGCGGCACTGCATCGCAGTAGTTAGCTTTGCTGGTTTACGGAATCAGAGGTCGCTGCAGCTGGGATAGGCTCCGGCCTCTTGAGACGATTCATTGGATTTAGCAAATCTGAGAAGTTAAATTAGGTTGTTAAATAAGGTGCCAACAGAACACTTTCATTAATCCATAATATGTGTGGAAAACCAAACAGGAATGTTATGACTAAATAAGCGTGTTCTGTTTGAATGCTGACTTAAACGTAAAGAAACTAAATAACTATTCCTATCATCGTAGTTTTTGATGAAACATTTGCCTGTACTGTTAATCCTGTAGTCTTTCTTTCTTTCTTTCTTTCAAACTAATAATCTATACAATAAGACAGCGTTAAAAACCAACCGTATTAGGCTTGCAGGTCTTAGACGAATTACATACTTTTTCAGTTCCCTTTTTATTTGTAAACGACTGTAACACATGAGAATGGCATATAACCTTGGTAGGTAACTGCCAAGGTCAATGCAAAAAGGCTGCCTCAGGTGTCTGCTGAGGGTACACCAGCGCAGTTCATCTCCACCTGATGAGATCTGATCCAATAATAGTCACAGTGTTAGCCTTTAATGAGGTGCCCCGTGAGAGCGTATCTACCCCCACCTGCTCTGTGATATACCATGAGTCCTGAAGAATGCCAAAATGCAACCAGCATCTTCTTCTTTTCCTTGTTCTTAAGTATTATATTTCAGACGCACAGTAACCACTTTTATTCATTGACTCCTCTCTGTATGCCATGAAAAGCAGTACAGTACGTGTCAGTACACCACACTGCAAGGGACTTGGGCTTATAGATTTATTATCTTTAGTACTACTACTACTAAAAATATTATTACAATTACAGAAGGCACAACGAAGTAGAAAACTGTTTATGTATGTTTTATTTTGAGAAACGTTTACATGATTTCTGATCTCAATTGTTCTGTTATTTATTGCCCTCAATATATACAGGGATCTGGTGATTAGAGAAACAAGGACCCTTTAAATGTAATAGTCTTTATGATTGCTCGAACTGCTAATACCTATTTAAATCAGGAAAAGAGTGCTATATGCAAGAAACAGCGTGGTAATACGTCTTACTTCTTAATGCAAAATGTTAACATTTTTAAACCAGCATCAAAGGTCAGCTGAAGACCTTTAGTAGACATCCAGAAAGCATTTGCTAAACGTTAAAATGAATTCGTCAAGTACAAGTTTAGTTAGCATAACTTTTTTTTAGTAATATACGTTTGTTCTTCTTTGGAGGTCATGTATTCTTAGCGTTGCCGTAGTTAATATGAAAAAACACAAACCATAGCGAACCTGTCACTAGCTGTACTTGGCATTATTTGAGTCAGTTAACACTAGCGTTCTGTATTTATGAGCATTATTTGAGCATTCTCAGCTACCTGTACTAAATGTAATGCATGGCGAAAATTTCCACAACGAGATGACTACAATAAATCCACAAAAATGGGAAATCATGACACAATAAATTACATAAACATGCGACCCCATGAACGTTACAGTTACTATATAAGGGGGTCACAGAGTTTGTTTCCTAAACTAGAAATTAACTATCAACATGATATCATGTTAAACCATTTTTCATCCATCCATTTTTCATTCGCGAAAAACATTTTTAAATTTTCTACAGCGGGGTTACCAAGCAAAAAAGACAAACGCCTCTGGATGTCAGGGTATTTCTTTTCAGGGAACACTTAAGCGTCAAACGGCTAAAAACAAAAGCGGGCTTTTCAATTTTGCAAAGAAAGTACAGTGCCCGAGGTAACCCCTCATGAACACTCGGAAAACCCGAGGACTCTGCAAGGCCGGCACCGTTGTCCAAACTAGCTTAGAGATGCTTCCTGCTGCTCCACCTTGTTGTGCTGTTTTGAACCAGTTAAGTAAAATCCACAAGGTATCTAGGACTTTGAGTTTTTCATGTATTACAAATGCTGTGCTGAATACATACGGTATATGCGCCTGTATAGGTGAATGTTTATCAATCTGTTTTGCATCCATAGCTCTAATTTTACACACAATTCAAGTAACTGCAGTCAATTGAAACCTCTACTGCAGTTGTGTGCGTCTTAATTCTAAAAAAAAATTCAAAATAATTGCAAATGTTACATTTGAATGAAGCGCCTAATATCTATTCCACACGATCACACAAAATTTCTTGAATATGTTTGTCATATGAAGATAATTTGTAAATTATTTTATATATAAAAAATTGTATGCATTATAACATATTGTTTTTCCTTTTTTCAAATATCCATACAGCTATTAATTTATCCAGTCAGTTTGATCTAATTCTCAGATTGAGAGATGGAGTAAGGTGAACCTACCTATATACTGCGTCATCTTTCCTTTCATAGTCTATAACCTTTTATAGTGCAAAGACGCGCCTGTTAGGTTCATTGGTGGGTATGAGGAGACCCAGTTGGAGTGACTGTTTAATACGAATAGAGCTATCAACCTTCGAATTGAAAACTCTAAACAATACCCGTTGGTCCCCTTTCCGATCGAATTAATGTATGACTCTGTGGGAGGCGGCGAAAGCGATTGATATTATTTTGTGACGCATAGGAAAGAATAAAACACCTGTTCTGTGGATTGAAGTCATAGCAACAACTCCAAGAAATTAAACCCTAGTTGCACTGAGTCAGTAACACCTTTAAGTATCTACTTGGGATACTGGCCAAGAACTAGATCCGATAGTGAGCAAAACATTGATTTACTTTACATTGAGAGAGAAAGAGAGAGAGAGAGAGAGAGAGAGAGAGAGAGAGAGAGAGAGAGAAAGAGAACTATTGTCCTTCAAACATAAGAAATCAGCAAAAGTCAGCAAGCTTGGTCAAGACACCGATTTGTAAGCGGTTCAGACACATAGAAACGTTATATGAAGCAAGTTGAACATGCGTAAACGCGACAGTTTATTATTGTATGGCTCAAATACACCCAGTTATAAAAAGTGGCAAATTAACATTTACGATTTAACTAGGTTACAAGATAGTCTGGCATGCTAGCATACAGTAAGATGCAGGCTGTTAAAGAAATTATACTGTCAAGGTCAACCACAATAATATAAATCTATTGAACTTGTTTAATGGCATCTCATAAAATACATGTGCATCTTTTAAATGGAATGTTTTTAACATTTAACAAACTTCACTTAATTTACTTGTGGTCTGTCTTTAAAGAATCTCAAAGGAGTCTAATGATATAAAAGGTTTTTTGTTTAAAAACCAGTGGAGCCACACAGTATACCAATACTATTGGATTACGTGTTTGCACAATGCTGATATTTATTTATGGTCAATGATGTTTCATGCTGCAGCAAAATTTTAATTTCTCCTTGAAAAAATGTCTTGATTCTGTAATTAATGCAATTTATTCCTATCTTTTAACCAACATTTATCAGTGATTATTTGCTTTTTAGCTGTGACATGTAGCTTTCAGTAAAATGGATACAGTATAAAATATCTTAATACCATGTAATGAATTCACATTTGCTTTCCATTGTTTAAGAAAGGTAAATAACTGATAATGACAACATACAAATTCCTGTGCACCTGCATGTATACAGTTTATGCTGAAATAACTTAAGCTCTGAAATCTTTATTAAGACTGCACTATTAAAATTACAGCCACCATTATTTGTCTTTCCTATTTAATATATATTTTGCTATGAAAAAATATTTTCAGAAATAGTGCTTAGATTAAATATGCTATCATGGCAATATTTCAGTTCACTTTGTAGTCACTAACTCCTGCACTTTGCAGGCTTTATAAGCTCCAATGTGTATGTGTGTGTTTCTTAGTTTTTAAGTATATTAAAATAAGATTAAAACAAGTATTTAAATTTTTAAATCATGTGGATATGATGGAAAGAAACAAAAACATGCAATGAAATTGCTATATGTTTTTCATCTTCTTTCTTGTTACAGAAAAAAATTAATTTGAAAAATCTGAAGAAACACACTGCTTAAGATATTAACCATTTTCACACAGTATGCATATTTATCAGTTTTTTCTATTATTTTTATCCTTCAGCTTTACACAACATTGGCTGGGAGGGAAAAGTCAGCAAGAAGTAGTCTCACCTTGTCATCCATATAAGCTGTCTTTTCACCTTCACACAAACAGGCTCTTCTCATTAAGTATACAGTGAGATTCTCATGCTATTGTTAGCCATTTGTTGCTATGTCTTCAGCTCAAACAGAAAACTAAATAGTTGGATTAAGAAACTGTGTTTAAAAGTAATTACTGCAATATAGCCTTCTTTATTTAATACGTTTCTGTGAATTATTTGCTTTCTTCACAATAACACTTGTGTTCTATGAGTAGTCATCTTATACGTGTTAGTCTTTTGATTGCTGCCACTTTAAAACATAACATTTGCAAATTTAAATATAAAGCTTTAACATGAACACACATACCATACATATGTTGTCGAGTTTTATAAAAGCATTCTCATATACAGAATATTCCTAATTTACTATGGATCATAAGATATTTACAATGATGAAATCTGTTTCCATCCTATTAATTGAAACAGGATCCATTCAAATTAAGCTTAAGAAAATTGTATGGCACAGTAATAATATATAAAATACAAAAAACAGTCTTTTGCATCAAAATTATCTAGATTGTCATGTTCAAACATTGACAAATATTCTAAGCATAATGATAACTTTGTTGTTCATAGTCTCCAGGTATCTGGATCTCAAGGTTTAATTAAAGTACAGATGCATTTTACTTCACACCAAACAGGGATTACCAGATAGCCATTAAAAAAAAAAAAAAAAAGTTTGTATTTAAAGAGAAGGGCAGAACACTTTTCTATTTAAAGGCTTCAGACGAGGTAAAGGAAGCTGTCAAATCTAAATTCTTTGCTGACTTATGCAATACAGAAATCGCCTTTCTGCTTGGAAATTTATGGGCCATAGACAGTTTATAAGAGTCAATGTAGTTCATCTGAGAAAGCGGCTCATGTAACACATGGGAACATTCTGCACAGGAAGTTAAGTTTTTGGATTATACTTGTGTTGATAAAGATGTTTTTTTTCTGAGTAAGTAAAACAGTGGGGAGTCTAAAGGCCATTTACTTTGAAACCTATATATTTATCTGCACCACTGGAGTGCATTCGCCATTTTAAGTACAGCTTGCTGAATCTGATAAACAAAATAATGGCTCACACCAAGAATGTAATATTCTGTGTCACTGGGTGAGACTAGAATAGCCTGAAATATTAAAACGATAGTTGTATAGTTTATTTAAATATAAGAGATAAATAAACGTTTATTGGTGGTAAGACTTATTGACTCTTAAATTCAATAAGATAACCACTTCAGTATATTTCTGTATGTAAACATGTATCTGAATTTTTTTTCTTTTTAATTCAGTGGGTTTTTATATTTAATCTTCATTAGTTAAATATTTAATTATTTTGGATAGGTAAACTTTGTACTAGAAAAATACATTTGCTATACATTGTAACAAAATCATTTATACATTTTAACAAAAGCTTAATTTCAGAAGAAAAAGTGTATTTAAGATTACTTTGGTCTTTTTATTTCTTATTATTGTTAATACTTTTTGCAAACTTAATTTAAAATCAATGATATTTTAGCAAATTACAGCTTTGAGCCTTAATGACAATGGACAATACACAAAAGTCTGCATCAGTGTTTTAGAATTCATGTGACAGCATCCTAACATCACAATTCAGGCACTTTCATTCTTTTTTCCTTCATTATCAAATTGAACTTGCCACAAGATTAATTTCTGCATTATGATTAAGACCTTATTTTGATTGCAAAAGTGCACACTTTCATACAATGTGTATATAAGTCTGAACTTGTGTTATCTAACTGTTGTTGTTTTGAATATTTGTGCTGTAATAGCTATCATTAGACAACTGTGTTTAACATAACATGGTTTTATTTGTACCCTTGCAAAAATGAAGCATATTGCAATATACAGAAAAATGTGGCCACATCTTTCAATATCATATGTAGTTCATAAAATGTATAAATTATTTATAATATATATAAATGTATTCAAATTGGGTGGCACAGTGGTAGCACTGCTGCCTCACAGTAAGGAGACCTGAGTTTGCTTCCCGAGTCCTCCCTGCGTGGAGTTTGCATGCTCTCCCTGTGTCTGAGTGGGTTTTCTCCGGGTGCTCCGGTTTCCTCCCACAGTCTAAAGACATGCAGGTTAGGTGGATTGGCGATCCTAAATATTCCCTAGTGTGTGTGCTTGGTGTGTAGTTGTATGTGTGTGTGCCCTGTGGTGGGCTGGTGCCCTGCCCGGGGTTTGTTTCCTGCCTTGCACCCTGTGTTGGCTGGGATTGGCTCCAGCAGACCTCCGTGACCCTGTGTTAGGATATAGTGGGTTGGATAATGGATGGATGTATTCAAATTGTATATCACTTGGGAAGGCAAATTGGGGAAGAGACTATGTGTTATCTATAAGGATGTGTTTGATTATGTTGTCCTCTCTCTTGATGTTTGTGGTAACACAATGAGAAATTACAAGACCAGCAAAGTATGTCAGTATCTTCACATATCAAGATTTTGTTGTGTAATTCTACACATACCGGACTACAAGGAATATATACTGTACTTCTGACTCAGAACTACTCTGCCTGAATGGTCATCCACTGAAGGAATACTATAGGAATGGCTAGATGCTAACGTATCGCTGGCTAGGGTAAGTTACCTAGTTACACTATTGTGATTCTGAGGAGCATAAGGACATTTTTATACTTCTTCTTTCAATATACTGTACATATATAGAAGAAACACACATTATGTATATGTGAAGTTTGTTAAAAATAAATTAAATTTTTATCTGGGTTTTAATTTCTATAACAAGTATCATTTACCAATGAAATTATTGTTGGTACTTTTTAGAACATCAGGACGTACTCTTTGCCATTGTAATTTAACCAAACTTCTAATGAATATTGAAAATTAACAGAATACAAATAAGAATTTACATAATATTTTAGTGTTCCTCAACAAATAAAATATAAAAACGTAACAGTTGAGACTTTCAAGGATTACATTAGTGCTAGGGTGTTGTACTGTTTTAGCCATTATGAATATAGTGAGAAATCAAACAAAATGACACTTTTTATTGGCTAACTAAAAAGATTACAGAACTATATATATAATATGCAGGCTTTCAAGGCCCCTTCTTCAGGCGAGAGCCAATAAAAGGTGTCATTTTGCTTAAATTCTCACTACACTGTACATTAATATGAGAAAAGCTTCATTCACCTTCCTTGATGTTGCTAAGCAGTATGGTACATTAAAACACAGCAGAACAAAAAATTAAATTCCATCTCTCTCTTTAAACTGTTTTTTCTCTTGTATGCCCAGAAAAAATAGGCATTTTGATTTGTAAACCTCTTTATAGACATGGATATAAAGTCTAATGAGAAGCAGCAGGAGGGTGCAATGGAGTGAAGTGACTTCATTGAGCTCTGTCAAGTATTTCTGAAGTCAAAGCAGAACTACTAAACTTGAAGATGACTCCAAGACGCCCTCTAAATTAAAGTTACTGTAAAACAAAGAAATGGCTATAGCATCACAGAAGCCTATAATAAATTTAAAGATATTTATATAAGCAGTAATCTCAGTAATAAACATGACTAATTACCAATAATTATGTAGATCTTTAAGTATAAATGAAAATTGTTATCAGTGGACATTCCTTTTTAGACATCTATGCATTACCTATGTTTATTTTTTGTATCTTGGCCACACTGGATATCAATTCCCTTTACAACAACCTTTCCAAATTAGTTGCAGGAAAAAAATACCATAACAATTCACTGCAGTGTTCTTCTGTTTATTTTAAAGTTATTCATTTTATTTCTAAAAAATACACACTTTTTGCTAAACTGATACTTCTTTATGTTTGATAACTGTTTTATTGTAAATATAATGTCATTGTTATGGATGATGCCATCAATGCCAAGCAGTGCTTATCTGTATGTCTTACACCGTGAACAGCAGCTTAAATATGCCTTGATGATCTATACCTTAGTCAAATAATTGTTTATGATTGTTTGGCTATATACTGTATTAAAATGATTTATTTGATGTTGGATAGACCCATTAACTCGCTTTTTTGACAAATTTATAAATAATTGTGATTAAAATCTTTTATTTTTATTTTTTAACATTTTATTGAATTTATTAAAATCAAATAGTGAGCAGTCAACCAAAATGACACCTTTTATATGCTAACTTAGAAGATTACAATATGCAAGTTTTCGAGGCAACTCAGGCCCTTTATTCAGGCAAGATGTAATTATTACATTGCAATGATTTGATTACATCTTTCCTGAAGAAGGGGCCTGAGTTGCCTCAAAAGCTTGTATACTGAAATCTTTTTAGTTAGCCAATAAAAGGTGTCATTTTGCTTGACTTCTCACTACATTCATAATGGCTAATATGGTATAACACCCTAGTACAATTAAAATCAAATAACATTCCATACAAGCAAGTCAAATTGTACAAAACTATGTTTGATTGAAATCAACTCCCATCCATAAGAAATATGTATCCATTTCCTTTTTGAGTTTACACTTAATGTAACAGATAATTAAGTTAATTTTTTTATGTTATAGGAAAGTAAAGTTGCAATTCTTACTTCACACTTCAGTTTTTCACCCTTAATGATTATTAATAACTTAATAGTTTGCCCAACTTGAACAACTTTCATCATATCTTCTCTGATCACAGTCACTTCATTACCAGTGAAACATTATAGGGTCGGGGCTTATTAAAAATGTATCAGAATAGCTTTTAAACATGTTTTGTTTACTATAGTGATCTTTTTCCTACACTCAAATGAGAACAACCTTACAGCAACATTCTCTTCAATATTAAATTTACCCAATTTGCTGATTGTGCTTGGTGTTCTATGTACTTTATTTAAATACCACCTTTCCAAACTACTCTTGTTCAGTTTCTTTTGTGGTCAGAACATCAAAGATCATGTAGCTAACCATCTCTGTACATCCTTTCCTGTATCATAACCCCCTACAACTGATTTTCTTAAGCCGAGAAAGTTTCCGTGCCTATGTTGCAGCTGTTACATTAGTGCATTAAAGGGTGACTACATTATGAGTACAGTGGAACCTCGGTTTATAAGTGTGTTTTGCAAGACGAGCAAAATTTATTAATAAATTTTGACTTGATAAACGAGCGATGTCTTGCAATACGAGCAGTATGGATACACTTTGTCTGCTGAGCGTCATGTGATCACAACTGAGCTGATGGTTCTTCTCTCTCACGCGCACGCGTCTCTCTCTCTCTCTCCTTATCTCTCTTGCTCGCTCCTTATCTAGCTCGCTCGCACTTGCCTCTCTCTCTCTCCTTATCTCTCTTGCTCGCGCGCAGCGCGTGTCTCTTCTCTTGAGGGCAATTGTCTCCTATTCTCCGTCTGAGTCTGTGTGCCTCATTCATATAGTCAACATCCGTACGAGTGTATACTGTATACTGTTTACTATAGCATTGTGACTGTGTGTGTGTGTATGCGCGCACACGTGTGTGCTGTGAAGTGCGAGTCCCCATTTGCGCCCTAAAACACGAAGCTGAGTCTCATTACTTTAACAACACCAGCCGCCTTCAGCTTGAAACAGCAACAGCGCTGTTATTTATTGTAGCGGGATCTTTATAATGTTCCTTGTATCACCCATTGACGGCAGGCGCTTATAGCATGTCTGTGATCTTTTTGGATGCGCTTATACGGCGAACTGCTACAGTGCTGGGAGACTGCGATTGCTTTGGGACACTCTTCCGCGTGTCGTCCTGTTGAGTGGAATCCCACATGAGTTTAGAAACTCACTCACACCAGCCATGATTCTTTTTAAAGGTAAAGTGCAGGTTAATTTGTTTTATGTATTTTTACTTTATATTTTGTATTAATAATTTTTATATGAATAGTTTTGGGTTGTGGAACGAATCATCTGAGTTTCCATTATTTCTTATGGGGAAATTTGCTTTGATATACAAGTGCTTTGGATTGCGAGCACGTTTCCGGAACGAATTATGCTCGCAAACCGAGGATCCACTGTATGTTATATTAGTTAGTCTAGCAAGTAAAATTTCAGCATAAAGAGGGTTATTTATTGTTATAATACCTGTGCCCTGAGTTCTGTGTGCATTTCTTTAATTTTGCCACATTGTACTGCAGCACTTGAAAGCAATACAAAATGTTCTGCCCAACATGAATTTCCTAGAGTCTTCATAGAATCATGTCTAGAAAATGAGTTGAAGGGGGTTGAGATACTTTAAAGGATTCATAGACATTTTTAACCACGTGGACTTTGATGTTCTGACCATAAGGAACATACAGTTAGTATCTCAGACACTTTGTAGAATCATATATTTAAATTTGGCCTTAATTATGCAGCAGAAACTGTAAAACAGAGGGAAGCCTATTAAATCTTTAAAATGAATGTGATTCTTCTGACTTATGTGAACAAAATTAATAACCTGTCTTGCTTTGTTTAATTGTTTCATTTAGGCACTTTCTGGGTTGCTCCCATTCACCACTGAGGTTGATTCAATTGCTTGTGGCATGTGTTAAGCACATACTGTATGTTCTTTTTAATTTTTTCCCTTTTATTTTTAGTTCTTGTTTTTAATTTTTGTAGTTGTCAATTTCTAGTCTGTACACTGTTCAGCTTTTCCAAAATTCAATAAAAATGACGAAAATCAATCTTGCTTTCCTTTTTTGTACAAAGACCTTATTTGCATACTATATGTGTTTATAAGTTTGTGTTTGTGTATAAGTATGTATCTAAATATATGGTATGCTTGGGTGCAACTGCTGATACTAATGTGAAGCAGGAGACCTTCCCCGACAAGACTTTGAAGGTTGCTGAGTGTTGTGTTGGTGTTGCCAGTGTCCCCAAAAGGAGGTATTTCATCATGCAGGGCACCCTGGATATTATCGAGAGGAACCGCAATGCACGGCTTGATAGCAACTCTGGTCTGTACCAGGAAACAAGAAGGACAGCTGCAAGGGCTCTCAGGGTATTTAGGGAGGCATTTGTTAGAGGAATCTGTGAGCAAGTGACACATCATCTATAGTCTGACCCACATCCTGCTTACAGAAGAACTGAAGCATTACACATATTCAAATCTGTTCTTCAGAGAGTCACAGTCAGGGCAGGTGATGAACGGTCCTGTTGTGACCTACTAGGCTGGCTACTTTGAGCAGCTGTTTACAGCTGATCCTCCAGCTAGGATGTTGGACATCTTTGGATCCACAGTTCTTGAGGCTGATCCTCCAATTAGCTAGAAACCATCCAATCTTACTGAGATTGAACAGGAGGTGAACCAGCTGAGGGTAGGGAGGGCTGCAGGGATTTGTGAAATCTGGGGTGAACTTCTCTAGGCTGATGGTTAAGGGTGTCCACCTGACATTGCTAGCAATCTTTCCTTACATTTGGGAGATAGGAGTCATCCCAACTGACTGAAAAATGGGACTTGTCATCTCTGTCTGGAAAGAGAATGGTGATCGTCTGGATTGCGGAAGCTACAGGAGGACAGCATTGCTCTCAGTGCTGGGTAATGTCCTGGTTAGGGTCATCTGTAATAAGATCTGTGATAACTTGCTCACCTACCAGTGAATGGATCAGTCTGGTGTTACGCATAATAAGTCTACCATTGACCACATCCTGGCACTGAGGGTTCCCTTCAAACACAAACATGAAAATCAGCAGAGTTTTTTGTAATGCATTTGACTCAGTTGATTGAGTTGATCACTGCCTTGTGTGATATCCTGAGACTTTGCAGGATCCCCATGAAGTTGCTGGATATCATGGCTGCCATGTACACTGGTACTGTGAGAGCTGTGCAGAGTGGAGGCAGAACCTCTGCATTTTTTCCCAGTTGATTCTGGGGTTTTTATGTGGTGTATTCTTGCTTCTACTCTGCTTTGTTTGCATGGACTGGCTGATGGGCTGGGTCATGGGGTCCAGTGGCTGTGGGATATCTGTTCGTGAAGAAAGATTCACTGATCTTAACTTTCCTGACGATGCTGTAATCTTTGCAGAGTCAATAGAAGCTCTGATAAGGACTCTCAAGAGACAGAGTGAGGAATCTGAGTGGCTTGCGAGCATTGTGGATAAAACCAAGATCCGGGGCATAGCCATCAGCAGTGTGTCTTTCTGTGGACAGAGTGTTGACTGCATCAAGAGGTTTATTTACCTCAGCAACGACATTCATGTCTGCTGTGACTCTTCCTATGAAGTCAGTAGATGGACTGGGAGAGCACTGGGGGTTCTGAGGATGCTGCAATGGAGTGTGTGGCACTCCTGATATCTTTGGAAAAGGCCAAAAGTCCAAGTCTTTAGAGTCCTGGTGCTTCTTGTTTTGCTATATGGTTGAAAGACATGGATGCTATCCAGTGACTTGAGATTAAGACTTCTTCAGTACTGTGTCTCTTCAGAGAATGCTTGGGTATTGCTGGTTTGACTTTGTGCAGTTGCTCACAGAGCCCCGAATGAGGTACATTACCTGCAGTGATGATGTGGGTTCTGGCTCCACACTCCCTTCTGATGTTTGGAAGCACTTGAACCCACATCGTCACATTTGGTGGCAGCGGTGGGATATCCCCAGCGGTGGGATGAGCTAGCAGTGGAGGCCAGAAGAGGAGACAGAGCAGCAAGTGGGATTGGTAACTGACTATTTGGAAGGACCCACGTACCCAAGCCGGAGGAAGACATTTTTAAGGACTGAGCTTTTTAAGGACATTTATTTATTGCTGGTTTGTTGTCTTTTAAAGTTCTTATTCTTTTAATGTCCTGTTTTATGAAGGGGGCTTGGGTTGGTTTTAAGTGGGAATTGTATTAGTGCTTTTATTGTTTTAGTGCAGTGTAGAGTGGCCGAGCTGTGGACCTGAGCTCCAGTTGCATTGGGTTGGCAGTGGTGTGGAGCCTTCCCATGCAACTGGAGTTTTATGGGGGTTGGTATGTGGTATAGCGGGTCCACAGCTCATTGTGCAAAAGCCATTCGTTTTAAATAAATGATCGCGGCTTAGCGAGGGGACGTTGGGCCATAGCGAGCCGTGGGGCGATCCGTAGGGTGTGGACGTTTCTCACAGAGTGCACAGGTGAGGAACTGCCCACATTCGTGATTGTCCCATGGCTAATGCTGCAGCTGCTGTGGCCCTCGTCATTTTAAAAGAAGCGCGAGTCGGTTGTGAGGGGTGGAAAAATGGAAAGAGGAGAAAAGAGAGATAAGGAAAAGAGGACGGAGGTTACAGGGAGCGAGGAAGCAGGCGGTGCGTGCGTGTGGAGAGCACGCGATTGTGCGATCGAGGGCAGCTGTGAGGAAGCTGGGTGTAAGGCCGTCACCCGGGTGTTTGAGTGGATGTTGTTCCCGCTGAGCGACCATGTAGCGGGAGTGACCTGGTGAAAGTGATGAGGCGCAGAAGGCCGGAAAGGCAGCGGAAGTCGGGAGGCTTGGTGGTGGAGTCCCCAATGTGTGCATCCTGGCCATTGGGGTAATCAAGTCTCGGGGACTGGGATGAGAGCCAAACCGAAGCCAGGGATCAGGAGGTCTCCAGTCTCGAGTGTGTAGAGGAGGGCAGCTGCAGAGAGCGTCTTGCCTGCTGCTAAGCCCAAACGGGATAAGCAGGTGAGACGCTAACAGAAATGCTAACTGAGACGCTAACAGAAAAGAAGCACCAAGCTTGTTTGTTGTTTTTAAGACTGCTTCCATGAGAAGATTTTAACCTCTGGTTTTTAAGGATTGTGTTTTTCTATTGGTTTTTACCTCCATGTTCTTTAATGGATTATTTATTTAATGAAGAACGTTTGAACTGCACTATTTATTTGAACACCTGTTTTGTTGGATTTTAAATAAAAGCACTATTGCACTTTTTGCACCACCCCTTGCTCAATTGTTTATTTGTCTCCATTGACTAGCTCACTCGGTTACGTTATCAACGGTGTTGGGTTCAAGTGCTTCCAAACATCAGAAGGGAGTGTGGAGCCAGAACCCACATCGTCACACTGCAATGTGAGGGAGCATCATTTACGGCACTACGGCCATGAGGCATGATTCCCCAAGTGTGATCTGGCTCACAGGATCCTCATTGTTGAGGACCCGAGTGGCTGGATCAGGCCAAGGGGATGTCCATGTAATGACTGGCTGCAGTAGACAGATGGTCATTTCTGGATGGTGGGACTGGACTGTGTGTCTGCCTGAAGGGTGACCAACTGGGATCTCAAGCTGTTCTGTCATGTGGTGGGTGTGGCAACATGCTGTACCAGTGCATGCACCCTAACATGACCTGACCTGTACCTGGTAGGTAACCACCCATACAATCAGATTGTGATTCAGACTATAAATGCCATGAATGTAATTACCCCGATCTACATGCTGTCAAATAAACAAACTACACGCCGTGGCACAACGTAAAGAGGCTTCGCCTCTGACGCCTGAGGTTCGATTCCCCGACAGGGGGTGCAGTGAGTGTGTATGCCTGATGAGCCCAGAATTAGGGCGAAACACGTGTTGCATGCTCTTTGCATTATTTGACAGTAAACTATTCAACCATATATATATGTAAATTCAAGGCATTCATAGTCTGAATCACAATCTGATTGTATGGGTGGTTACCTACCAGGTAACACTTGTGGTTGGTCAGCAAGTCAGCTTGTAGCGGGGCCACATAGTTAGTGTTCAAATGTCAGTTCTGTGTGTGTCTCGTTTCATTGTCCCATTGGCTGTTTGTATGTGTATCAGTTAATGCCGTCCCCGTAAAGGAGAACGGAAGATGGAAGGAGACCGCAGCCGCAAACCTGGAAAACACCTGTGCTTAATCAATCAATTACTGCCGTCACTGACTATTTAAGAGGAAGGAGAGAGAAGAAGAAAAAAAAACGTGTTTTGTGTCAACTACTTCAACTTGCTTGCTGTCTCATCTCATTGCGCTTTGTTCCAGTTTGTTTTTCATTAATCCGGACTGTCTTTCAACCTGCATCTGCTGAGACCCTGGGGTCGATTCATCATCCACCATACGCCGAGGAATCACGGTGAGGTTGCTCCAAACGCCGGGAAAATCAAACACCACAATTGCCGCTAGTTCAGTCATCCGTAATCAGGACATTTTTACTTTCGGACTCAAATTCACAACCATTCTGTTCATTAGTCATTTTGTTGCTTGTGTGGTGTGTGTTATATGTTACAGGGACAAGGGAGGGGTTTTGTATGTATATTTGGTGCTGTCTTGAGGTTGCTGGGGTGGAGGTAGATTTATATGTGCATTTGTTTTGTGGCATGTCTTGTTTCATTTAATACATTTACTCCGTTTAATTTTACATTCTGCTTTTGTGTACGTGCATTTATACCGTCGATTGTGGGGAAAAGTTTAATTGTGTAGAGGTACGGCTTGATAGTAGGATTTCTCAGTAAATTATCCAGGCCACAGGTCTTGGAGGTGTAGCTGCCGGCTGGGTAAAGGGGTCGGCCGTTACAGGCTAACACCCGCCACGGTGTCCTCTTTCAGTTGCGAGAATCAGATCATAGAATGGGTGCAGTGAGTGTGTACGCCTGATGAGCCCAGAATTAGTGCAAAACACGTGTCGCGTACTCTTTGCAGTATTTGACAGTAAAACTATTTCAACCATTTTATGATCTGCTTCTCGCAACTAAAAGAGGGCACGGTGGCAGATGTTAGCCCACTTGCTGACCAACCACAAGCATTATCTGGTAGGTAACCACCCATACAATCAGATTGTGATTCAGCCTACGAATGCCTTGAATGTAATTACCCCGATCTACATACTGTCAAATAAATGAACCACACGCCGTGACACAACGCAAGAGGCTTCGCCTGTAGCACTGACGTCTGAGGTTCGATTCCCGAGAGGGGGTGCAGTGAGTGTGTACGCCTGATGAGCCCAGAATTAGGGCGAAACACGTGTTGCATACTCTTTGCATTATTTGACAGTAAAACTATTTCAACCATATATATATTTATATATATATATATATATATATATAAACACAAACCACAAGGATCCACAAAGAAGCACTAGGGTACCAACTGGGTGTGCTGGGGCACAACATAAACTGGAGTAAATAAGGTTCCTTTGCTCTGGAACTCTGTCCTTTGTGAGGTTTGGGTCAGGATGAAACACAACCTTCTGGGGGTGGTCTATGTTTAGGGCTGTGCCTGCCCTGGGTGCCATGGGTGGGATTAGGTGTCCTCTCTGGATATCTTGTTGAAATTACAGATTAAAGAGAAGAAACAGCAACAGTGCTTCTTCTTGTCCCGGAATGGTATATCTTAGGAGGAGAAGGAGGTTAGGAGCATGTGCTGATAGCTTAGAACCAGGAAGAAAACCCCAAGGTACGCATGCATGACAATATATATTAATGCTTGTCTGTATATACATTAAATTTACATATATATATGTTTATACAATATATGTACATTTTAAATATGCACTTTATTTTCCCTTTTTTGTGTTATTGTTTAAAAAAGCCACACACCTCATTTCAGCCCAATGAAAGTAACAGTTATTTGTGCATCTGAATCATATGATCCAAGTAGGTATTGCACAACAATATTTATATCTGCTTACATTTTCCCTTTGTCTTCTGACTATACAGATTTTACAATTAATTTATTCTTTTATTACAAGGTTAAAATTATTGCCCTGAAAGGACGATTCACTGAAAATTCAATGTCCTGGTCATTTGGTTGCAAAAACATTATGTTTAATAGACATTTTTAAAATTTGTATTTACAACTTATGAAACAGGATGCTAAACAGCTATTAATATTTTTTTCTGCTGTTACTTCTTGTTTAATACTTTTTTTCCCAATTAGATATTATTGTCATTTATTAAATTGTGTTTTTTACCATTTAGTTACTTTTTATGTTTAATGTTTCCTATATTTGTAATAAATGTAATTCTGATTTCAATGCTGAGTTTTTTTTTCTTAATACTGTATTATTTATTGTATATGTGTGTGCTAATTAATTGTGTTAATTTTGCTTTTTATTTGTATTTTCTCTTTCTTTGCTTGTTTGTTCTGTCATAACTTGTGTGGTTTATAAATTGTCCATTTTTTAAGTCATAGTTGAGTGTAGCCAACTTGCAAAATCTGTTTTATTTTAAAACAAAATTATAGGTATCATGATGTGCACCAGGAAGTTGTTGCAGAATAAAATGACTTTTTTTTTTACATAGTTTCCTTGTACATTTAAAGTATACATTTGCTGTTTTTCCAAGTGGAAGTTATTTTTCAGAGTGACAGTGTACATTTATTTACCACAGAAAAATGTTTACTAAATTGAAGAATTTCCTTATTTTAATTTAAAAGTACTCTGCTGGTGTTTGAAGTTTAAAATGATGAAACTTACCAAAATGTCCATTTCTCAAGCCAAGAACATTCCTGTGTATTGATCTGCATCATTACATTGTATACATACTATGAAATAGCAAATTCATGTTGTTTGTGGGGAAAAATTATATTTTGTGAGATTCTTCTATTGTAAGAGACGTCCAGCAGTGCTCTTCATATCACTGCCTGACACCTTCTGCAGCAACCATTTGTACCTAAGGATGTGGTTTCCTGCAGCTTGTAAATGCTGCATTTATTTTGAGGGCTTATAGGATTAGAGTAAGATTTTTCAACAGGGTCATGTTTTTTGTTATGCATACATTGTACAATAATTTTTTACTTGCATATGTCTTCAGAATGGTGACAGTAATGCAATACCAACAAAAGATTCATGCAAAAAGCAACATTCATGGAGTATATATATATATAGAAGTGGAACCTCGGTTTGCGAGCATAAAATGGAAACGTGCTCGCAGTCCAAAGCACTCATATGTCAAAGCAAATTTCCCCATAAGAAATAATGTAAACTCAGATGATTTGTTCCACAACCCAAAACTATTCATATAAAAATGATTAATACAAAATATAAAGTAAAAATACATAAAACAAATTAACCTGCACTTTACCTTTAAAAAGAATCATGGCTGGTGTGAGTGAGTTTCTAAACTCATGTGGGATTCCACTCAACAGGATGACACGCGGAAGAGTGTCCCAAAGCAATCGCAGTCTCCCAGCGCTGTAGCAGTTCGCCGTATAATCGCATCCAAAAAGATCACAGACATGCTATAAGCGCCTGCCGTCAATGGGTGATACAAGGAACATTATAAAGTTCCCGCTACAATAAATAACAGCGCTGTTGCTGTTTCAAGCTGAATAAAGCTGGTGTTGTTAAAGTACTGAGACTCAGCTTCGTGTTTTGGGGCACAAGACGGGGATTTGCACTTCACAGCACACACGTGCACGCGCAGACACACACACACAGTCACAATGCTGTAGTTAACAGTATACGCTCATACGGCGGTTGACTATATGAGTCAGGCATGCAGACTCAGATGGAGAATAGAGACGATTGCCCTCAAGAGAAGAGAGAGAGAGAGAGAGAGAGAGAGAGAGAGAGAGAGAGAGACCCGCATGAGCAAGCGAGATAAGGAGAAACAGAGAGAGACGCGCGCGCGGGAGAGAGAGAGAGAGGCGTGTGAGCGAGCAAGAGAGCTAAGGAGAGAGAGAGATGCATGCGGTGAGCAAGAGAGATAAGGAGAGAGAGAGACGTGCGCGGCGAGTGAGAGAAATAAGTAGAGAGAGAGACACTCACATGAGAGAACAATCTGTTCAGTTGTGATCACATGACGCTCAGCAGACAAAGTGTATCCATACTAGTTGTATTGCAAGACATCGCTCGTTTATCAAGTCAAAATTTATTAAAAAATTTAGCTCATCTTGCAAAACACTTGTAAACAAGTTACTCACAAACCGAGGTTCTACTGTATATATATAGTACAGTTTCTAAACTCTTTAGTTAGTCGATTATGCCACAAGAAACAAGCACTGCATGGACACCCGGTCTATTGCCAAAGCTCTCTCAGGAATGTTCAAACATATTGGTATCCCTCGCTATAAGTGCCTGTCGTCAATGGGTGATGCAAGGAACATTATAAATGCACGGAACAGTATGACTTGCCCACTGACTTGGTCCCAACCCTGTCCGTTTGCTGTGTCCATGTATCGGAGAGTGGTAGATCCCGCTACAATAAATAACTGTGCTGTTTCTGTTTCAAGTAGAATAAAGCTGGTTTTCCTAAAGTACTGAGTATATATAAGTACTGAGTATATATAAGTATATATATATATATATATATATATATATATATATATATATATATATATATATATTATGGGGTGCCAAACAGGCAAATAAATTGATTTTCTGAATATATAAAGTCGGCGTCAGAATATATAAAGTCAAAACTTGAATATATAAAGTCACTAGCAAAATGCCCGCGCTTCGCAGCGGTGAAGTACTGCATTCAAATTTTTATTAAGAAGAAAATTAAATGTTTTTAAACTGTGGGACAATATGCCAATAATTATATGTTAAGGATCTCTTTGTATACCATGTTGTCAGTTCGGCCCTCTGGTTGTAACATGACCAAGCTGTGCGCTGAGCTTACTCTTGAGCATGTAACTTACAGTTGGCCATGTGAACAGTAATCTTGTCTCAAATCTCACAGCTTGGATTGCTGCTGTCATAATCGGTTTGAGTTTCATGGTTTGTTTCAATTACGACAGTATTTGCAGGATTTGTTGTGTTGAAATTACATTTGGCATCTGTCAAGTGTTGTAAGCACACAACCGGTTTCATCGATAAAATCACATCCAGCTTTTGAGAGTTTAAACATTCATAAACATCAAAGTGTCCACTACTGAAATCGTCACCTGTGAATCTAAGATGTTTAAGAGGCATTGGCGGTTGTCGAAAGGTGTAAAATATTTGGCCATTTTGGTACACTTGAAAGCGACAACCGAACAATTCAGCGGCAGCCATCAACTCACATGCAGAACCATAGGTGAAGGGCTTAAGCATTTCACTCTTCTAGTGCTCCTGTGTAGTATAATTATCTCCTGTACCGTCATCAGTCCACACCTTGAACCTGTCCCAGTCATGCAATACATAAGACAGAATGTTCCTCCGGATATCAAGAGTGAGCCTGATATGGCCGTGCAATATGTAACAAAGAGAATGGAAAAGTTAGGTGGTATGTCCGGGCATGGAAACCACTCGGTAAGTGACAGTTCTTTGATCGATAGAATTTCTTGAAGATGGGCCCATAAGTAACAAAGACTGTTGAAAAGTTCAGTATGGCGGCCGACAGTGGCATCATACTACCGAAATAAGTATGTACATTGGTTTCATTTAGTGGAGGGAAGCCGCCTACCAAATTTCGAGAAGATGGGGCCATAAATAAGAAAGTTCAACATGGCGGACGTTGTTGACCGTTATGACCATTACACGTAGAATTTCGAAATGAAACCTGCTTAACTTTTGTAAGTGAGCTGTAAGGAATGAGCCTTGCAAATTTCAGCCTTCTACCTATACGGGAGGTTGGAGAATTAGTGATGTTGGAAAATTCAATATGGCGGCTGACAGTGGCATCATACCACCGAAATAAGTATGTACATTGGTTTCAGTTAGCGCAGGGAAACCGCCTACCAAATTTCGTGAAGATAGGGCCATGAATAAGAAAGTTCAATATGGCGGACGTTGTCGACCGTTATGACTGTTACGCGTAGAATTTCGAAATGAAACCTGCTTAACTTTTTTAAGTAAGCTGTAAGGAATGGGCCTGCCAAATTTCAGCCTTCTACCTACACGGGCAGTTGGAGAATTAGTGACATTTGGAAAATCCAATATGGCGGCCGACAATGGCGTCATACCACCGAAATAAGTACGTACATCGATTTTGGTTAGCGCAGGGAAGCCGCCTACCAAATTTCGTGAAGATGAGGCCATGAATAAGAAAGTTCAATATGGTGGACGTTGTTGACCGTTATGACCTTTACGCGTAGAATTTCGAAATGAAACCTGCTTAACTTTTGTAAGTAAGCTGTAAGGAATGGGCCTGCCAAATTTCAGCCTTCTACCTACGAGAAGTTGGAGAATTAGTGAAAATTCGTGTGGACTGTCGCGCAAATTCAATATGCCGGCCGACAATGGTGACGTACAGTGGAAAATTCAATATACCAAATTTTGCTAAATGGGCGCGCCGTGAAGATGGGGCCTTACCGCAACAGTAAATAAGAAAGTTCAACATGGCGGTTACCTGTTCCCAGTGATTCTGGGACAAGACTGTTATGACGCTCGGGGCCTATTGGATCTTGTCAGAGGGGAAAAGGCACCCCTCCCGCGGCCTCCAGAATTTCAAACCTTGACCGGAAGATGAAACCTGCTTAACTTTTGTAAGAGTAAGCTGTAAGCGATTGTTCTGCCTAACAGCTGAGCCTGCCTTGAAATTTCAGCCTTCTACCTACTTCCGGCGGGAGATATGCGGGGCAAGTTGTAGAATTAGTGAAGTTGGAAAGTTCCGGCCGACAATGGCATCATACCACCGAAATAAGTACGTGCATACACTCTCCCTTTTACAAGCGGTTTTGGCTAGCGCCGGGAAGCCACCTACCAAATTTCGTGAAGATGGGGTCAGCCTTCCACCTACACGGGAAGTTTGAAAATTGGTGACGTTGGAAAGTTCAATATGGCGGCTGACAGTGGCGTCATACCACCGAAATAAGTATGTACATTGGTTTCGGTTAGCGCAGGGAAGCCGCCTACCAAATTTCGTGAAGATGGGGCCGTAAATAAGAAAGTTCAACATGGCGGACGTTGTCGACTGTTATGACTGTTACGAGTAGAATTTCAAAATGAAACCTGCTTAACTTTTGTAAGTAAGCTGTAAGGAATGAGCCTGCCAAATTTCAGCCTTCTACCTACACGGGAAGTTGTAGAATTAGTGAAGTTGGAAAGTTCAATATGGCGGCCGACAGTGGCGTCATACCATTGAAATAAGTATGTATATCGGTTTCGGTTAGCGCAGGGAAGCCGCCTACCAAATTTCATGAAGATGGGGCTATAAATAAGAAAGTTCAACATGGCGGATATTGTCGACCGTTATGACCGTTACGTTTAGAATTTGGAAATGAAACCTGCTTAACTTTTGTAAGTAAGCTGTAAGGAATAAATAAGCCTGCCAAATTTCAGCCTTCTACCTACACGGGAAGTTGGAGAATTAGTGATGAGTGAGTGAGTCAGTCAGTGAGTGAGTAAGTGAGTGAGTCAGTGAGGGCTTTGCCTTTAATTAGTATAGATTTCAGGCTTCAAATTATATTTATGGTATCATTAGAAAGGAAAACAATCTCCAATTTAAGAATGACCTGACATTGCTGATTTAAAACGCTACTAAGTCATGATATTAAATAAGATCTGTTATTGGCAAGGATTGTTTTCTAATTAAGCAACTGGGTTGGAACAAAAGCTGCAGCCAAAGTGATCCTCCAGGATGGATGTTGATCGCCCTTCATTTAAACCAGTTTTTCTGGTATTGAAGTGTCAGTAGATATTCTTGAGTCTGTCTTACCCAAAAAAAAATCACCAGTGTATTGTGCTTGCTATCAGAATCTTCATGCATACTTAACACTTAAAAAAAGCTCTTGAAAAATGCTGTGTCTTCAATTGCAGTAAATGATTTGGTGTCAATGTATAAAAACCATTGAGGTCACATGACCTTTGTGAGTGATCAGTTATTGATGATAGTTTCAACTTCACATATTACTGTTTAGAAGCTTTCATAATCTAGTGTGTTGATTGTATACTGTGTGGGAAACAGCCTGGATACAGACAGGCAGACATTGTTATAAGCACCACAACTCGTTTATTTATAACCTATACTAATAAAAGGCAAAGCCCTCACTGACTGACTGACTGTCTCACTCACTCACTCACTCATCATTAATTCTCCAACTTCCCGTGTAGGTAGAAGGCTGAAATTTGGCAAGCTCATTCCTTACAGCTTACTTACAAAAGTTGGGTTTCATTTTGAAATTCTGTGCATAATGGTCATAACTGGAATCTATTTTTTCGTCCATATACTGTAATAGACTGCAGCTCAATGGCCGTGGGAGGCGGAGTTGCGTCTCGCGTCATCACGCCTCCCACGTAATTGAGTGCCTGCCCATATAAGGTAAATATTCATGGGTGAAGGATTGTGCTTAGCATATTCATAAGTAAAAATATCTGAATCACAAACTGATGTTAATTATATTTTGTCCATGAATACTTATTAAATAATTCCAAATAGTCTGTCCGCTCCCTTTCATAGCTTTTCCGATGGTTGTGCTGCTTCCAGACATGTATTTTCATATTAAAGCATTTAACCAATCACATTTCAGCCATAATTTGTTGCCAGGCAGAGAGGCCTTCACAATCAGTTGTGCAGGCACTCTAACACAGAATAACGATTAACCTGTTGCTTCAATCGATCAGATTTTGAGTTGGTGTCAGTACGGCCCTCTAGCAGGTGTACGGCAACCTCACCGTATTCAGACCCATTGATTGGCAGCGGAGAAGTAAAAAGAAAAGGAAACATTTTAATAATAACGTAACATGATTGACAATGTAATTGTTTTGTCATTGTCATGAGTGTTGCTGGCATATATATATATATATATATATATATATATATATATATATATACACAGACACACACATATATTAACATATATATACATATACATACATATATACATATACACATATACAAATATAGACATATATATACATACATATATACACATATATATACACAGTTATATACTGTATATATACATATATATATACACATATACATATATATATATATATATATATATATATATAATCAAAATATAAACGCAGCAGAGAAGTAGTGTGTTAAAGAAGCAATGAAAAAGAAAAGGAAACATTTTGAAAATAACGTAACATAATTGTCAATGTAATTGTTTTGTCACTGTTGTGAGTGATGAGTGTTGCTGTCATATATATATATATATATATATATATATATATATATACACACACACACATATAAACATATATATACATATCCATACATATGCACATATATATACACACACACATATATACATACATATATACACATACATCCACATATATATACATATATATATATCTACATATACACACACACACACAACTATCATATATGTTCAAGTTCTATTTAAATTTTAAATAGAAGGAATTTTTATTTAGTCGACAGAATATTATTCCGGAATAAATCAACTCAAACCTTAAATAACTTATAATATTTTGATCTCCAAAAAAATATATCCTGTCTAAATTATACAAGTTAGAAATAAAGTAAACGTTAAAAGAACAAACATTCAAATTTCTTTACTCTTATGTTATTTTATATAAAAATAAACTTAAATTTTAAATATCCCAAAAGATTTTGCTCTCCATAAAAATATATCTTGTCAAAATTATACAAATCCAAATATGAACATGGTGCATAACAAAACCTGGAAATATAAATAAAATTCAACAAATCATTCAGTTGTCTTTGCTCTTATGTCATTTTATTAGATTTGGACGCCTGGCATCTTTTCAGATGATACGTAAATTTAATGAACATTACAACCTGAAAATAAACAAAACTGTAGAGAGGCCCATGATTAAAAGAACGGTAAAAAAGTAAGAGCGAAGCGACAGTGACTTATTGAGGCAGGCAGCCGAAACCACAATAGCACGAGGCTCGATGTAGTGCGCGTTGTCGATCTAAAATGCGCGCTCAGATTCGAAAAAATATATTTTTTCAAGTTCTATTTGGATATAAGTAGGTTCTATTTAGTCGACAGAAATATCTTTGGTAGGAATGTATGAGTTCATAATGCCCACGCAGCACTACGTGCACGTAAGAGCGGAAGTCATCTGTTTTAACAAGCAGCGTATTGCACTGATACGAAATAGTCTGCCCATTTAGTTATTTAGGAATGGATAGATAAATTAAGAATTTCTTCCTCAATGGATTCTGGCACACCCAGAAACAGCTGCTCGAACCTCAAAGGGTATATATACAGGGTGCGCACAAAGTCCGTATACCCCCATCTTTAGAAGCATTTACAGGAAAAACCATGACAATTTGGTTCCTGTAGACATCAGCCCAAGTCTTCCTGGTATTTCGAGGTGTGTTTCCAACATCCTGTCTGGTGCTGCCACCTGCTGCCGCTCAAGAAATCGCAACAACGTGGCGGTCGTTCCAAGACGAATCGATGGATGACACAAGTGTTTTCACGATCGAGGAGTGTTTGGTGGCGACTGTGTTGGTTCATGAGCAGCCTATTACTGGGAAATTGATCAAAAATGTCATGGATGACTTTGTTGTGCGTTTTGGGAAGGCATCGTCGACAAAGAGGACGTTGTTGCAGTGGGAGAAGAAGGCTTTTGCAACGGGCAGCGTCCGAGATGTGCCGTGAAGTGGAAGACCATCCATAAGGCATGAAACGTGTGCAGATGTGGCAGAGTCTGTCCAACAATCCCCAATGAAATCCACTGGTAAACGTGCTGCTGAGTTGGTAATAGCGGAATCGACAATGTAAAAACACATCAAACAGGACCTGCAAATGAAATGTTGGCGTTCATTGCACGTTAACGAGTTATCAGATGCCGACTTGGACAGATGTCAGGAAGCACATATATATATGTATGTGTGTGTATATGTATGTGTGAATATATGTAGATATGTATATATGTGGATGTATATGTGTATATATATATATATATATGTATATATGTGGATGTGTGTGTGTATATATATATATGACAGCAACACTCATAACAGTAACAAAACAATTACATTGACAACCATGTCACGTTATTTTCAAAATGTTTCCTTTTCTTTTTCATTACTTCTTTAACACACTACTTCTCTGCTGCGAAGCGTGGATATTTTGCTAGTACTATATACAAGTGAAACACACACAACCCCAGTACTCCCCCAAAGTCTAGGCCTTTCTCACACTGCCCTCTTCAGGTCCGCCTCAACTCCTCTCCTCTCCTCTCCTCCAAGACTTCGTCTTTCTCCACTCCAGACTCCAGCCATCGAATGGAGGGAGGTGTCCCCTTTATACACACCCGGACGTGCTCCAGGTGTCTCCCGATGAGCTTCCGCCGCCCTTCCTGGTGTGGCAGAAGTACCGGCTGTGCACCCGGAAACACTCTGGGTGTTCCTGGTCTTCTTTTCCCCAGCACTTCCGGGTGTGACAGAAGTGCTGAGGGTCAGGGTTCCATAGGCATTGGGGCGCCCCCTGGCGGTGACCATGGGCCCCTATAGGGTTTGAGCGTCTAAACTCCATTCCCCCAAAGCCACCAGGGTGTTCCTCCTGGGCGTCCGGGCTGGGTACCACCCTCAGCCACTCGTCACAACTGTAAGTGCTGAATTTGGAACTTTTCTTATGCTGATATGGTTTTCTGTGATGAGAGGCTGAAATGCTATGAAGAGTGGCAATTTTGGCATCAAAATACTGGTGGGGCCACGAGGACCTGGCAGCGAAAAAATATCAGAAGAGGCAGTTTTATCTTGAAAAGCCATGCAGTGTGTAAGTGTGTGTGACTAAGTGAGAAAGGCTGATGACTAAGGGCTTAAAGAGCAGAACTTATGAGACTCACTCCTCTGGTTAAATCTGTACTGTTTACTTGACTGAGGGAAGCAAGTATTCTGAGTTCAATTGGTTCATCGAGTTGGCAAAAGTGACTTCAGATTGTGTTGCCTTTGACTTCAATTAAACAGTATGACACAGAGCAGGCAGCATGATTATGCAGGCATAGGGTGTGACAGAAAAAAGACTGTAGGTATTGCATGGAAGCAAGTAATTAGGAAACAACCTCCAGTTAATGTCACATGAGCGAGCAAAGGAAAGATACTACTTTTCACAGTGTATTAGATTGCCAGCACCTGTAATGATAAAATGTAAGCCAAATAATGCCATAAAACATTCAAACAAAAGGAAGATCTACCAAGATATTGTCATATAGTATTAATGCCAAAGAACAGTATTAAAAGACATCAACATTAAATACTTAACCCTAGAAGCAGTACTGCAAATGAATATTCAGAAATTCAAAGGTCAAAATGCTGAATTGTATTGTACTTAAGTAATCAATATGGCTCATGAAAATGATAACAACTACTCCAGATCTGGGAAATGGACAAGTTTGTTTAACCCCTAAATTGTGTTTCATAAAAAATCAAGCAAAGATTCACTTAAGAAGGGCTGTAACCTTCAAACTCCGAGGACAAACTAGAAGCTGCAAGCTGGAAAGAGGCTAGTGGCACCATAAAAAGCTAAATTTCATATACTGCAAAAATAAGTATTTTTCTAGATAAGAAATTGCATTGAGCTTATAATATAAAATTAGAAAAATTTGATAATGATGACAAGGATGAATTTGCCATAAACATTTTAACAATACAATACTTAAACTGCTGAGATGAGCTCACTACTTATTTATTTTAGGCACCATCTACAATTAGATTGCGGGCAATTCCAAACTTGCCCTTAATCCAGACATGCCATCTGGGTTGAAATTTTATTTGATTTCTTTTACTATCATCATATTGTTTATTTTTTCTTGACCAATAAATAAAAGCTTTTAAATACTATATTTTTTAGCCAAAAAAACAATCTGTCAATGGAAAAAGAATTTACTTGATAAGATTTTCTAAAATAAGTTAATTAATCTTAAATACCAATTTCTTGATAAGTCAATACATCTTGCAATTATGAAAACAAACTTTAATGACTAGTTAAAAAAGTTTCAATTTTTTGCAGTGAAAATAATCATGCCTAACATTGCCAAAATGTGGCTGGTCAGGTAATAAATGACCTTCTGAAAGATCTACAATTTTTGCTTGACTTCATTAGCATTTTGTCTTCTGCAAATTGTGCATTTAAAATTATTTTTCTGATAGCCAAGTTTGCAATCCAACATATTTGGTGTTTGGCTCCTTCTGGCACAGCAGCTTTGTTGAACCTACCTGTTAACTACATTATTGCATTTTGCAGAACTGGATCTAATTTGAAGATGTGACTGCTCTTTCTTTACATGGGCATTTTTCTGTAGGGTTTTAGTTTCTTTTGGATACAATAATAAAAGGTTTGCTTCAGCATTAGCATTAACTCAATGAGAGTGAGTTTGACTTAATTGATGACTTACAATTCTTCAAATGCTCTGTGATAAGCATCTTTTACTTTATGGATAATTGTATGACTGAAATTAAAATTTTTTTTGAGAAGGTGTTATATTAGTTCTTTTAATTTGAGAAACCATGCTACTGCTTTCTTCAACTGTAGTAATTCTGGCTAGTAGTTATGAGTTCAGCTTCTCATCTACACTTGTCCAGTTAACTTTAGGGAGTGAATGCATTTGATCAGGATTTCTTAACCATTCATATGCTTGTTTCAATAAGACACCTGGGTCTTGTATCCATATTTTAGAATATGGCATTTATGGTCAGTCATCTTAATGCTTAATGCGTACATGTCTGGTTACATGGTTGGCATTGTATCTTAGCAACATAGCTCTCTCTAATTAAGAAATGACTAACTTTGTAATAAGCAAGTGAAGTTTAGACTTGGAATTTGTAACCAGAAAATAAAAGCAACCAGAGGGAATAAAACAGAAGATTCGACAGACAGTGCAAATGACCAAAAAACGGGAATTCTACGATAAACAAAAAGAAGTACAAAAATCGTCATGCATTGGTCTTTGTTGAAAAACAAAGCACAGATTTTTAATTGCTTAAAGTCTTTTCACTATACATACAGTTTGAAAGACCTTGTAAAGTTTTCATCCAGATACTTGAATAGCAAAGTTAGTGTGATGCTGACTTACATAGACGTGCAACTAGGCATAATTGGTAACAGTAAAAAATCTCACAGCAACACAGAAAGACACAAAATGTTGGTTAACATATTAAAACAAATGACAAAATGCACATTTAGTGATGTCAGGAACATAGAGATAAATAATATTAACAGAAAAAAAGAAAAAGAAAAAATGTCAGAAATGCACTCGGAGTGTTCAAAAAGTAAAATTCAATATACTTTGCTTCTCCTCCTTTTATAGATGTAAACCCCCTCTGAAACACTGAAATTTTAAATAGAAACTGTCAAGAAACTGTGAAGCACAGTATTAACTGCTTCTAAATAAAATGTTTCTCTTGCATCTTTCATTGTCTTTGACCAAGCATATGAAACACAACTGGCTGAGCATGTAGTTCCTAAAAGATATACTGTCATTTTGAATTCTTCCAATTCTTGACTCAGGTTGCCCTTTGGCCACCTTAATAAATGAAGAAAATCAGTGTTTTCATCACCTTTACTTGGCATAATATTGATATGATGTCCCACATTAGTGCTACAGGCCCCTCTTTAAACCTTGTAAGAACACCAATGAGTGTGATAGTTAAGATCAAAGTCTTACAGCAATTATTTATTGAAAGATGATTATTTTGAGAAATTTTTGCACAATCCAAACATTGGGATTATCTTTTACTTTTTCTTCAATTGATTCTCTATGATAAGGAATGTACCTCACCGTGTCATTACTGTACTCCAGCTGTTCTTTGGGTATCAGAACAGTATAGCCCTCGTCTGTAATATCTTTCATGAGGGTTTTGTGGTGTTAGAGGAAGCATGAATTTTTCTTAACTATTCTCTTAAGCTCTATAGTACTCTATTCTGTGATATAGACAAAATATGTAACTAGTTTCTGAATACTGACCTTATCTCTTTCTAGAGTGCTGAATTTTTCCTTCCTCTAGGTTCAATTGTCCTTGAAGATCTGTGCAACGTGTTATATTGTTGCCAGTATTAATGAAGTTATACAATCCTACTTATCTATCACTCATCTTTGACTTGAGGCATACTGTAGGGTTGCCAGACGTCCCTTATATGGGACATGTCCCACATTTGATAATTTTGTACCCTGTCCTGTACTGACCTTTTGAGGACACCCATTTAGTTCATTTTCAAATTTCATAATAAAATTATTTTTACTTCCTTCTTACGGTACTTAGTTGTAATTTTATAAGTAACTAGCAAAATACCCGCGCTTCGCAGGGGAGAAGTAGTGTGTTAAAGAAGTAATGAAAAAGAAAAGGAAACATTTTGAAAATAATGTAACATGATTGTCAATGTAATTGTTTTGTCACTGTTATGAGTGTTGCTGTCATATATATATATATATATATATATATATATATACATATCCATACATATATACATATACACATATATATATACACACACACATATATATACATACATATATCACATATATATATATACATATATACACATACATCCACATATCTATACTAATAAAAGGCAAAGCCCTCACTGACTGACTGACTGACTGACTAACTCGTCACTAATTCTCCAACTTCCCGTATAGGTAGAAGGCTGAAATTTGGCAGGCTCATTCCTTCCAGCTTCCTTACAAAAGTTTGGCAGGTTTCATTTCGAAATTCTACGCATAATGGTCATAACTGGAAGCTATTTTTCTGCATATACTATAATGGAGTTGAGCTCAAAAGCCGTGGGGGGTGGAGTTTCGTGTGACATCATCACGCCTCCCACATAATCACGCAGTACGCAGAAAACCAGGAACAGCTCCAAAAACCGCTGAAGAAAACATACATTATATAATTAAGAAGGCAGCGAAACAATTAGAAGCAAGCGAGTGACATATAAAACCATATTCAGCGGCTCATGTGAACTAACGCAGTGCGCAGACAAAAAGCAACAGTTCCAAAGAGTGCTGAACAAAAACTGAATTAAACTGCTACGCTCAAATAGACAAACCACACGCCGTGGCGCAATCGCCGGCATCCGAGGTTCAGTTCCCGAGAGGGGATGCACTGAGTATGTACGCGCGCTTCCCGATTCATTTTAGCCTCACATCCCCTTGGTTTGAGACATATGAAAAAATATGCGGTTAACGCAGAAAGACAGATCACCAATTGAAGCTTTATGAATAATGGATACTTTATTCGTGATATGATTGTTTTGGTAAAGCCATACTCAGTGTATTCATTAGGTGAACGGTAAAAAAGTAAGAGCGAGGGGAAGGTAACTTATTGAGACACGCAGGCAAAACCACAATGGCACGCGGGCTCGATTTACTGTTGTGCGCTATATCTTTCCAAGTTCTACGCGTATTTAGTCCATATGTGTCAAACTCAAGGCCCGCAGGCCACATCCGGCCCAGCGTGTAATTATATCCAGCCCGTGATATCATTTTATATATTATTGTTATTAATGGCCCGGGGATATGAAGCGCTGGTAACACAATAAACTACAGATCCCATAATGCAGCACTTCAGCTGCCTTGCCGAACACTTACCGCGTTAATCAAGTCTAGCTTATGATGCTGCAAGTTATTGCGAAGCTAGCTCACACGATGCTGAAGAGAAAAGTTGATTATGAAAATAGAGCCTTTAAAAACCGATGGGAGGCTGAGTATATGTTTACTGAACCCGTGTGTCTCATTTGTGGAGCTAATGTGGCTGTAATTACAGAATTTAATCTAAGACGGCACTATGAGACAAAACATCAGGGTAACCTGAAAGACCTGAATGCAATGCAGAAGATACAGAAAGCAGAAGAATTAAATAAGAATCTGACACTTCAGCGGACGTTTTTACCCGTGCACAATCACAAAGTGATTTCAAGTGAAGCTGCTTTTATGGGAGACACAAATGCACCAGTGCAACTTGCCCCACTTTCCCTGTTGCCAAGTAATGTTGAACCAAGTCGTCACTACGGTGTTCCCAAATACGCACTTTGCTGATAAACTGAGCGCACTGAGTTTGCACGGCGCTTTGGTGACTTTGAAGAACAAAAAAAGTCCGTCTACATGCGGCTCGAACCTTGTGCATGTTTGGTAGCACATATCTGTGTGAGAAGCTCTTCTCAGTGATAAAGACTAACAAAACAGCACACAGGAGTCGCCTCACTGATGAGCACCTGCAATCCATCCTGAGAATCTCCACAACACAGAACCTCACACCAAACATAAACAAACTTGTTGCCAAAAAGATGCCAGGCGTCCAGCTCTAAAATGACATATGAGCAAAGACAACTGAATGATTTGATTTGTTATTGCTGAAAGGAACACATTTTATTTATATTTCCAGGTTTTGTTATGCAGCATGTTCATATTTGAATTTGTATAATTTTGACAGGATATATTTTTATGGAGAGCAAAATCTTTTGGGATATTTAAAATCTAAGTTTATTTTTATATTAAATTACATAAGAGTAAAGAAATTTGAATGTTTGTTCTTTTAACGTTTACTTTATTTATAACTTGTATAATTTAGACAGGATATATTTTTATGGAGAGCAAAATATTACAAGTTGTTTAAGGTTTGAGTTGATTTATTCAGGAATAATATTCCTGTCTGTTTTTACCATTCCTACCAAAGATATTTCTGTTGACTAAATAAAAATTCCTTCTATTTAAAATTTAAATAGAACTTGAACAAATATGATAGTTCATAATATCCACGCAGACTTGCAAGTAAGAGCGGGAGTCATCCGTTTTAACAAGCAGCGTATTGCACTGATACTGAAATAGCTGTGTGTGTATATATGTAGATATGTATGTATATGTATATATATGTTTATATATGTGTGTGTGTATGTATATATATATATATATATATATATATATATATATATATGTGTGTTTGTGTGTGTATATATATATATATATATATATGATATAACACTCATCACTCACAACAGTGACAAAACAATTACATTGACAATCATGTTACGTTATTTTCAAAATGTTTCCTTTTCTTTTCATTGCTTCTTTAACACACTACTTCTGGTTATTTTGCTAGTATATATATATGTGTGTGTGTGTATATGTATATATGTAGATATGTATGCATATATATGTTTATATATATGTGTGTGTATGTATATATATATATATATATTTGTGTGTATATGTGTGTGTGTGTGTATATATATGTGTATATGTATATATGTATGGATATGTATATATATGTTTATATGTGTGTGTGTATATATATATATATTTATATGACAGCAACACTCATCACTCACAACAGTGACAAAACAATTACATTGATAATCATGTTACGTTATTTTCAAAATGTTTCCTTTTCTTTTTCATTGCTTATTTAACACACTACTTCTCATGCTTCTGCATGGTATTTTAACTAGTATATACATATATATATACATATCTACATATACACACATACATATACATACACACAACAATATATACACACAAATACATATATATATACACACACACACACACATATATATATATATATATATATATATATATATATATATATATACTGTATACACACACTCTTTGGGGTGCGAGCAACTGTTGCTGGGGGTGGCAAAATCCATCAAGGAAGAAAAATGAAAAACAATATTTGTACAAAATCTTAATTTATTTATCCATTCCTAAATAATTAAATGGGCAGGCTATTTCGTATCAGTGCAATACGCTGCTTGTTAAAACGATTGACTCCCACTCTTACGTGCAAGTCTGCGTGGATATTATGAACTATCGTATCTGTTCAAGTTCTATTTAAATTTTAAATAGAAGGAATTTTTATTTAGTCAACAGAAATATCTTTGGTAGGAATGTAAGTTAAATGTAGGCATCATTGCATTAATTTTTCTTCACCATAGAAATGTAAAGAGTAAATTCGCTTTACATTCCAACCAAAGATATTTGTATTGACTAAACAGAACTTGAAAAGATATATTTTTTCGAATGTGATCGCGCAATTCAGATCGAGTTGACGCGCACTACATCAAGCTCGCGTGCTATTGTGGTTTCGCCTGTGTGCCTCAATAAGTCACCCTCCCCTCGCTCTTACTTTTTTACCGTTCATCTAATGATTACACTGAGTATGGCTTTGCCAAAACAATCATTGATGGCGAATAAAGTATCCATTATTCATAAAGCTTCAATTGGTGATCTGTCTTTCTGCGTTATCCTCATATTTTTTCATACGTCTCAAACCAAGGGGATGCGAGGGTAAAATGAATCGGGAAGCGCTGATATATATGTATGTGCGTGTATATATATGTATGTATATATATATTGAAATAGTTTTACTGTGAAATAATGCAGAGTACGCGACATGTGTTTTGCCCTAATTTTGGGGTCATCAGGCGTACATACTCAGTGCACCCCCTCTCGGGAATCGGAGCTAGAGGCGAAGCCTCTTCCATTGCGCCACGGCGTGTGGTTTGTCTATTTGAGAGTATGTAGCTCGGGATATATATATATATATATATATATGTATATATATATATATGTATATGTATATATATGTATATATATATATATATATATATATATATATATATATATATATATATATCCGTGCTTCACAGCAGAGAAGTAGTGTGTTAAAGAAGTTATGAAAAAGAAAGGGGAACATTTTAAAAATAACGTAACATGATTGTCAATATACAGTAATTGTTCTGTGAGTATTATGAGTGTCGCTGTCATCAAGGATTTGATTATCATTATTTCTTTCAATCAGGTTCGTATTTGTAGGATGTGTTGTGTTCAAGTTACATTCCGTGTTTGTCAATCATTGTAAAGATGACAGGTTTCATTCATCGATTCGTTTCTTACTGCATCAATAAACAGCTCGTCTTCCTCTTTATCTGAGACGTGACACACTGCATGCACGGGTTTTTTTACACTGTCTTCCTTTAGCGGGACATTGACTTTTTCCACCGTGTGCTTTGTTTCCGCAGTAGCTGCACTTATGAATATGCTTGTATGTGTCAGACGCTTCATATTCTTTTGCTGCCTTCTCAATTGTTTAATTCGTTTTTTGTTCAGCACTCTTTGGAACTGTTGCTTTTTGTCTGTGCACTGCATCAGTTCACGTGTGCCGCTCAGTGTACATGCATTGAAGGTTCCCAGCTGTGCTGGTGTCATCTCGTGCGATGTCCATGGCTGTATTTAATGTTAGCTAAGACCCGCACTTAAAAGTTTCTCTCGCAGTTTCGCTGAGTTTGTGCCAAACACCACCCTGACCATCTCATCTTCGTCTGCATAAGCACAGTCCTTCACCCATGAATATTTAGCAGCAGTGTTTCTATTGGATTGCCGCTGACGGACGGCCTTATATGGGCAGGCACTAAATTACTTGGGAGGCGGAGTTACGAGCAGAAGTCTATTATAGTATATGGATGAAAAAATAGGTTCCAGTTATGACCATTATGCGTAGAATTTCGAAATGAAACCTGCCCAACTTTTGTAAGTAAGCTGTAAGGAATGAGCCTGCCAAATTTCAGCCTTCTACTTACACAGGAGGTCGGAGAATTAGTGATGAGTGAGTGAGTCAGTGAGTGAGTGAGTGAGTCTTTACGCCTCCCACGGCCATCGAGCAGAAGTATATTATAGCATATGGATGAAAAAATAGGTTCCAGTTATGACCATTACGCTGTGAGACTTGCCCGGACACCACCAGTCGGATACCACATCTTTATAAAAGTCACACGTTTATTATTCATTAAATAAACACAGTCCCAAAACACCACACAATGCATAAAGCAATAATCACCCAATAATCTTTCTTTCTCTCAGTCCTTGGCCGCCAATCTCCTCCTGGGAGCTTCGTCCTGCTCCCTCTCCCGACTCTAGCTCCCAGATTGCTGGGAGGCGGCGCCTTTTATTCCTGCACGGATGTGCTCCAGGTGGCTGATGACGATCTTCCGGCAGCACTTCCTGGTGTGGCGGAAGTGCTGCCCTTTGCCCCGGAAGCACTCTGGGCATCCCTGGCAGGTTCCTCCGCCATCTTGACAATTGTGGCGGAAGTAATGTTCTCTCAGGTTCTAGGAGGCTTAAGATGCCCCCTGGCGGTGGCCACGGGTCCCAACGAGTTGGAAAGTCTCTCCTCCTCTCCCGTGGTCCTCTCCTGCTCCAGGACGGTTGTGTTCTCCTGACCCGGAAGCTTTTACTGCCACCTTCTGGACCTTCTAGGCGTCCCGGCCGGGTAAGAACCCCAGCCGTCTGTGACAACACGTAGAATTTCGAAATGAAACCTGCCCAACTTTTGTAAGTAAGCTGTAAGGAATGAGCCTGCCAAATTTCAGCCTTCTACCTACACGGGAAGTTGGAGAATTAGTGATGAGTCAGTGAGTGAGTGAGTCAGTGAGGGCTTTGCCTTTTATTATTATAGATTATACTTTCTTTTCTCAGATTCTTTTGATGAAAATAACCCAAATGTAACAAGGAAACTAGTGTTTGCTGCCTGTTTGTAACTTGTTCAGTTGCTATGTTTGGCTAAGGACAGCGACACTGTTACCGTTTTGCTGTCCAGCCGCGCTGCTGTGCAGTTCTGTATCAGCATTGCAACATACAGTGTCAGCAAAGTGTGTTGTTACTACTTGCCACGGCCCACTTTTTTTCTAACTGCCTGTATTAAATAATAATAATATTTCTCTGTTGTCTGTATTAAATAAATATTTTCAAATGATTTCACTTTTACAGAATTTTTTTAGCTTGTATTAAATAATTTTTTAAATGATTTTACTTTGTCTTCCACATAACCCATTAAAATCCTTGCTTTATGATTTTAACTTATGTCTCTACTTTTATATAATATATTGATCTGGGTATGTAGGGGGCATGTAAAAATGTATATATATATATATATATATATACTGCTCAAAAGAATTAAAGGAACACTTTTTAATCAGAGTATAGCATAAAGTCAATGAAACTTATGGGATATTAATCTGGTCAGTTAAGTAGCAGAGGGGTTGTTAATCAGTTTCAGCTGCTGTGGTGTTAATGAAATTAACAACAGATGCACTAGAGGGCAACAATGAGATGACCCCAAAACAGGAATGGTTTAACAGGTGGAGGCCACTGACATTTTTCCCTCCTCATCTTTTCTGACTGTTTCTTCACTAGTGTTGCATTTGGCTACAGTCAGTGTCACTACTGGTAGCATGAGGCGATACCTGGACCCTACAGAGGTTGCACAGGTAGTCCAACTTCTCCAGGATGGCACATCAATACGTGTCATTGCCAGAAGGTTTGCTGTGTCTCCCTGCACAGTCTCAAGGGCATGGAGGAGATTCTAGGAGACAAGCAGTTACTCTAGGAGAGCTGGAGAGGGCCATAGAAGGTCCATAACCCATCAGCAGGACCAGTATCTGCTCCTTTGGGCAAGGAGGAACAGGATGAGCACTGCCAGAGCCCTACAAAATGACCTCCAGCAGGCAACTGGTGTGAATGTCTCTGACCAAACAACCAGAAAGACTTCATGAGGGTGACCCAAGGGCCCCATGTCCTCTAATGGGCCCTGAGCTCACTTCCCAGCAGCATGCAGGTTGATTGGCATTCGCCATAGAATACCAGAATTGGCAGGTCCACCACTGGTGCCCTGTGCTTTTTACAGATGAGAGCAGGTTCACCCTGAGCACGTGACAGAAGTGAAAGGGTCTGGAGAAGCAATGGAGAACATTATGCTGCCTGTAACATCATTCAGCATGAGCAGTTTGGTGGTGGGTTAATGATTGTCTGGGGAGGCATATCCATGGAAGGTCACACAGACCGCTACAGGCTTGACAAAGGCACCTTGGCTGCCATTAGGTATCAGGATGAAATCCTTGGACCCATTGTCAGACCCTATGCTGGTACAGTGGCTCCTGGTGTACGACAATGGCTTCATGTGGTGAGAGTATGCAGGCAGTTCCTGGAGGATGAAGGAATTGATACCATTGACTGGCCACCACACTTTCCTGACCTAAATCCAATAGAACACCTCTGGGACATTATGTTCTGGTCCATCCAATGCCACCAGGTTGCACCTCAGACTGTCCAGGAGCTCAGTGATGCCCTGGTCCAGATCTGGGAGGAGATCCCCCACAACACCATCTGTCATCTCATTAGAAGCATGCACCGATGTTGTCAGGCATGTATACAAGAACACAGGGGCCATACAAAGTGCTGCGTACAATTTTGAGTTGCTGCAATTAAATTTTGGCAAAATGGACTAGCCTGCCACATAATTTTTTCACTCTGATTTTTGGGGCGTCTTTGAATTCAGGGCTCTGTAGGTTGATCATTTTCATTTCCATCAAACGATGCGGCATCCTTTCATTCCTAACACATTACCTAGTCTATATCAGTATAGATATCCAGGAGGATTTCTTTTTCCCATTGAGGTCTGATGTGTTTTCAAAGTGTTTCTTTAATTTTTTTGAGCAGTTTAGTAATATAGAGAGAGATATTAAGAGTGTCCCGTATTTCTAATTTTCTAATCTGGCAACCCTACATACTAATACTGTGAACCCTCGTTTATCATGGTTAATCCATTCCAGACTCTACCGTGATAAATGAATTTTCGCGAAGTAGGATTCTTTATTTATAAATTGAATATTTTCGCAGTTAGAGTATAGAAAACCTGTTTACGACTTTCTAAATACGTTTTTTAACATTATTAGAGCCCTGTAGACATGAAATAACACCCTTTAGTCACCATTACACTCGTATTACCCAATATATTAGACGAAATAAGAGAAAATAAGACATATTAGACGTTACAAATATCATATTACTAGGTGCACTCACCTTTTAAGGCGACCGACTTTTATCCTCAATTTTTGTGCGCTCCATGTGTACATCAGGCATGTAAGTGTAGGGAATGAGAACATCAAAGTGCCCATTCATAACATCTCCCGAAAACCTACATTTTTTTTTATCCCCTCAAGTGCCTGTCCAAAGTCATACAATGTCAGCCCAAATCTGTACCGCTAAAGACGGAGTTTCATGCACTAAATAAGCTATAGATGAGAATAAGCAAGCACCATCTCCCCTGATATTTACCACGCGGTGAGGCATTTGTACTCCACCAACATTAATTATTTCCAGAGACATAATTTTGTCTATTTTTCCAGCGCATCGCGCACAAAAGCAAGGGATCGATGAGAGCACCAATACTCTGCTCACATCGCGCCGCTTCGTACCTCAAGCCGCAAGTAGTAAGTCTGTAATAAGCGGAATACCGCTATGCTTTGCACTCACGGGACGGAAGGGAAATCCCGAACGCTTTTATATAGTAGATTATTGTACTGTACATTTAATTGCACACAACCACTAACCTATGAAGGCACGACCTCAGTAGGAGAGTTTTCAGAGGTGGTGCAGTATCTTCAGCAGGTGCGTTGTTGTCTTCAGTGAAGAAGTACTAGGAGTAGGCAGTGGGTGTCTGGGTGCGCGGCTGAAGAACATCTTGATAGGCAGTTGCTGGCGCTGTCTTTTCATATGCGTGACGAGGCTTTTGTAGGGTATTGCAATCTTTAATCATATCCAAGAGTTTCATCTTCTCCTGGATAGTAAGCATCTTCCTCCGGCGCTTAGTTTTATTGTCAGAAGGCTTAGAAAAAGCAGCACTGTTTAGGAGCCATCGTAGGGATTAGATAAAAGTTCTCAAAAAGCGCATGCAAAGCGACGTAAGCGTGTATGAGAAAAAAATCGCGATATAGTGAAGCCGCGAAAGTCGAAGCGTGATATAGCGAGGAATCACTGTACTAGGAATAATATAGAATGCCTTCTTTTATGACCCTGATGTAAACAAAATTTTCTTTTTCTCAGTAATGTTTTCCTTTTCTTTAGCAGGGGCTACTCTTTATTTTAGCTGATGTTTAAGATATCTGTGTGTTGATGTGAGCATATTCAGCATTTCATTTTGTCATTCTATTTCTCATTAATGTGTTTCTGATTAAGACATCTGAAGCATATGACTTTATAATTTAAAAATTCAATTGCAACTTTGTGTGACAGTTCTTTGATCTTGGTGCATTTAGCGTGAATATGCTAGTTGCAAAATCCACTGGTTTTCCTTACTATATACACAGCTGCATAATTCTTATGTCTTGATCTCCCTTACGGCAGCAGCTCTATCATTGTAGCAAAACCTCTTACTCTCTGGACACTTTTCTGAGGATACTATCCTTTGACAGTCTTTCTTTTTCTCTCTGCAGGTATTTGGATCTCAGCTACTTTTTCAAAAAAGGGTACATGACTGTTTTAGTCTGTTGATTTAGGAAATCAATCAGGTCAGCAAATTTTGCCCTTCTTTTCTAAGTGTGAGGAGCCTAATTTCAAGAATAAAGTAACTGATTGGAGCGACCTTAAGTAGCCAGCTTGCAAAACAGCGTCTCCTGATATAACATGACATTTTATATTTGATTTACTAAATTGATCCATAGCAGTTACTGTGCCTATAGTCCAGAAGTGGGCAGACTTTTTTGCTGGCAGTCTGAATTGTCAATAATGACTCATACAGTGAGATGTATATAATACTAGTACATATATTATTCACAAATATTAGCTTTAAAAATAGTTACTTCAAGATATGCTTTAATTACACAGCTTTTTATATAAGACCAATGTTCACTATTGTAGTACAGTATACTTTCTATTGCAAGACTCCTGGAACATTGTCCACATTAGCATGTTAATGACGAAGGATGACATCCGCAGCTGCATAAGGCCTCAGTTCTGTCTTAACACTTATCTTTAAAATCAGGAAAATGAAAAGTTTTTTCTTGTTGTAGTTCAATCAGATTAAAGAATGGAGATACAGATGTACCAAAAATTTAAATCAGCTCACCTGGAAAACCATTAACCATTTTTCTCTTCTGACTCTATGATGAAGTATAAAAAACACACACAAATTGCCTGAAGGCATGATCAGGATGCCACTGTCAAAAGTGTACATTATTCCTTGTTTAACTAAATGCACAGGTTGAGGTACAGGAATATTCTCTTTTGCTCAATCTGCTACTTAAAAACTGTTCTTCTAGCCTACTTCTTTCACAGTTGTAAATATTGTTTGTTATTTTGATTTTTGCAAAAACCCAAAGTCGTACCTGAAATGGCACTTTCAAGGTAATCAAATCTGTCACTGATAGAATCAGCTATGTGCAAATTCATATTCTTTAAAAATGCACATGCATGTATAATGCAAGAATGCTGATACAACATACATATTTACAAAGCTGCAGACTGTGTCTAGTCATATGGTAAAAGCTTGGTTTATTTAATTACACAGGTGTACATTGAAAAAATTGCTTTGCTTATTTCATGTAATTTTTGGGTGCTGAATTCAAAAATGAAAACATGTAACTTTTTTTTGAATTCAAAAAAGAACACATAACATTTTTTCACAAAACGCATGTTTTAGTTGTCAGTTACAGGTTTTATTCATACTATAATTAAATGTACATCAATATTTTATTTTAATGACAATTTGCTTTAATTTAATATTTTCTAATATTGAAATCAACGTTTAAAGCAAAATGATTATTTCATTTGATAAAAATGTTAGAACATAGCTGGAATTAAACACAGTGATGAGTGATAGCAGCAGACATCAGCATGTAAAGCTGTTATAGATAAAAACATTAAATTCAGGCCTGACTTTCTCTTCCTACTGAGAAGAAGAGTTTGCAGGTTATTTCAAGAAAGACAGATCCTTGGTTAACTACACTGATATACAGTAATTAGCCTAATACAGAAACTTGGCAGAGATTACAATGCAGAAGAATGGAGACTAATCTAAAAGAAGCCTAGAAGCAGTACTTTTGCATCATGGTAATAAATACACATCAATACCTGCTGCTCATTCTGTGCATTTGAAAGAAACCTATGAGAACTTTGAAAATCTCAAGAAAATTAACTACAAATGAACACTGTTGGCTCTAATGTGGGAACCTGAAATTTCAGGTCATTCTGGGTCAGCAGTCAGGGCATAAAATCCCACATTTACTTTGTGAGTGAGACAGCAAAGCCAAGAATTTACACGGGGTTCACAAGGAATGCCCTTCTAGAAAAGAGAAGCAGCTTGGTGCCAATAACATTATCAGACCTTACCTCGGTGATCGAAATAGAGTGCTTCTACCACTGATTTATATCACACTTCATTTAATGAAGCAGTTTATCAAAGCACTATGAAAAGATTGACACTAGATTTGTACCAAATGGTTTGTCCAAGGTTAGGTTAAAAGATGGCATTTTTGTAGGACCTGATATTAGAAAACTAATTTCTGATGCAGAATTTGATGGTGCAATGAATGACCTGGAATAAAAGGTTGGGATATCATTCAAAGAAGTAACCTCTACGTTTTAGGTAACAATACCGATCCAAATTAGAAAGAAAATGTGAAAAATCTATTAGTTAAGTTTAAGGAATTGTGTTGGAACATTAGTCTCAAAATTCACTTTTTGGATTTGTAGTTGGAATAGCAGGGTAAAAAATTACATCAGGATATCGAGGACATGGAAAGAAGGTACCACAGATGTTGAGATGTCAAAAGGGTGGTGGACTACTCTTAGAAAATTCATAGGGACGTAACAGAAACAGTGTACACTGTAAAAATGTCAGTGAGGTTAATAGAGAAGTTCTGTAAAATCATAACACCAAAAAAAGTATAAAGAGAAAAACTATGTAGCAGTGTTTGATTTACATTAATACTATAGTAAAATACCAAAATCGTATTTCTTTGTAAAATTTACAGATTGCTGTAGTTTAAACATAGAAAAACTATACAAAAAGCAATGCAGTATAGTCATTGCACGATGAAAGTGTTAAAATAATGTTTTTTGTCAGATAATTTTTTTAGAAACCATATTACATTCCACAAATTCAAATGTAATACTTTACATATACGAATATGTACAAATACAGTAAAGTAATGTTAATATAAGGGGTTTTAAAAAAGCAGGTGCGTCTGTTTAGAATTGAGTAGGCCTATACAGTAATCCCTCGCTATATTGCACTTTCGACTTTGGATTTTAAATGTAAGCAAATCTAAATATATATCACGGATTTTCTGCTGGTTCGCGGATTTCTGTGGACAATGGGTCTTTTAATTTATGGTACATGCTTCCTCAGTTTGTTTGCCCAGTTGATTTCATACAAGGGACACTATTGGCGGATGTCTTAGAAGCTACCCAATGAGAGCATGTATTACATATTAACTAAAACTCCTCAATGATATTAGATAGGCTTCCCTCACGGTGCTTGATTGTTTGCTTTTCTCTCTGTCTCACCCTCTCTGACATTCTCTGTGCCTGACGGAGGGGGTGTGAGCAGAGGTGCTGTTTGCACAGAGTCTGTTTGCTTAGAAGATACGGACGCTCCTCTAAAAAATGCCGCTTTGTTGCGGTGCTTCGGCATACTTAAAAGCCCAAAAGCAAGTATTAATTTTTTGATTGTTTGCTTTTCTGTCACGCACGCTCTCTCTCTCTGACATTCTCTTCTCCTGACACGCATTCTTTGAAGAGGAAGATATGTTTGCATTCTTTTAATTGTGAGAAAGAACTGTCATCTCTGTCTTGTCATGGAGCACAGTTTAAACTTTTGACTAAAGGGTGTTATTTCATATCTAGAGGGCTCTAATAATGTTAACAGTGTGGGAGAGTTTATAAGGGCTTAAAATATATAAAAATAACCATACAAACATATGGTTTCTTATTCGCGGATTTTCACCCCGCGATCGAGGAGGGATTACTGTCAAATCTGTCAGTAAACTCTGTATTACACCTGAAATATTTTATATTTTCCCTAATAAAAGAACTCATGAGTAAGTATAGCTGATAGATTTTAAAACATTTGGGTGTTACACTGAAAAGTACAAAGTAAAATATGTTTGGCATAGCTATGCACATGTCACTACAGTGAACATGGAGTATGTTGTTAATATTGTAGACAGATCCCAGATAGCAAGTTGGTATTGATTCAGTATTGAAATATAGTCAAATGCATTGATTTATGGTCACTGTTGAAGACTCAACATTCAACTTAGATTGCTTTTTGCTTAGATTTTCAATATTGAAAATCTAATTGTAAAATAAAATTAATTCACCATTGGTATATAGTGAGTGTGGTATAGCGGGTCCACAGCTCCTGTCAAAGGGCCACTTTTAAAATAAATAATCACCACGCTCGTGGCTTGATGAGGGGGCATGGTAGTTGTGTGTCTGAAGCAGTTCTCGGGGGTGATTCGCGATGTGGCCGTTTCTCACCTAAGTTCACGTGAGAAACTGTCCACATCCGTGATTGTTCCTGGGGCTGTTGATTTGCAACAGCTGCCATGCCCTCTAGTTAAATAGAAGCGCGAGTCAGATAAAGGAGGAAGAGAAAGAAGGAAAAGAGAAAGAACGGACGGGAGGTTGCAGGAGGAAAACCGAAAGCAGTGGGGAGAGAGAGAAAGTCGGTGCGGGAGAACGAGCGAGTGACAGCTCGCGCACAGCTGATCACGGAGCTTGGGTGTTAGGCCGACACCCGAGGAGTAGCAGTAGTCTTCGCTCCTACAAAGTTTATTTTGAAAGGCGGGAGTGACCAGAAGGCAGATGACTTCCGCGTAAGGCCATGGAAGGCAGCGGGAGTCGGGAGGAGACGTGGTGTCCCCAGTGTGAGAGTCCTGGTCATTGGGGAATGCCAAGTTGCTGTTTGGTGGTGCCTAAGGGAGCCAGGGATCAAAAAGGCGACCGACCAGTTTGCGAGTAGAGAGAAGGCCAGCTGCAGGTAGAGCAACTCCCCTATTGCGAAGCCCAGACGGGGAAAGCAGGGGAGCCGCAGATAAAAAGGCACCGGGCTTGTTGTTGTTTTTAAAAGAATGCTTTCCGCTGTATTTTAACCTTGTTGTTTTTAAGAAGACTTTTTCTATTGTTTTTAACCTCCACATTTTCACTTCTGGTATTATTGGATTATTTATTTATTGACTATTTTTGAATACACTGCACTTAATTATTTGTTTTTGTTGATTGTTTTTAATAAAAGCACTTGGCACTTTTGTTCACCATCCCCTCGCTATGTTCTTGCCTCACTGCTAAGCTCATTGGTAACATTAACTACGGTGACAGGTTCAAGGGCTCCCAGACAGAAGATGGGAGCATGCAACGAACCCACATCATCACAGTGAGCTTTTCCAACACTAAAAATTATTGAACCAACAATGATATTAGGAGAAATTTAAACATTGAAGTCATGCATGTTCACAGATGATAAATCAATGCAGATAATTAGTGTGTGCTGAAAAGGAGATGTTAATACAACATTGACATTGGGAGAAATTTCAACATTTGAGTGATGCATATTCTGGAATGATAAATAAGCATTGATATATGGGGTGTCCTTTTTCAACATTTAAAATAATATATTGAGGTAACTTGCAGAAATTTTCGTAAGGGGGAAATAATGTAAGAAATAGATTGAAAAACAGTGAACAAAATGGCTTGTGAACAATTGTCTGCAGTCTTGAGAAGCAGGGTCGGATAATGCTCATGTGTGCAGTGACTACTTTGAGAAAGCATTGTAACTTATGGTGTATTTATGTAGTATATGCTTCTTTATTAAGTAACAGCATTTTTTTTTCTTTGCCTTGTTACATAATGCATATACACCTCTGTAGCAGAACAACAATACGTAGTAATGATAACTAACAATAGCAAACTACAAAGTGTTTTTTAAGATACACCTTTTTGCTAAAAGCCTTTAATAATTACTTTTGGTGTTCTCTTTAGGCTGCCTTAATGCAACCTCTTAAACCCTAAGCAGCCTGGTACTGGGCCGACAAAGGTTAAAAAAATGTTTAAAAACACCTTTTACTGCATTATACAGACAAACTATGACACATAAAGACATAATCAATGCCTTGTTTGAAAGCCACAGGTGTCTACTATACACTCATAATGATAATATTGTTACAGTATGTATTGATGACTTTTAATCTGTCATGAAATCATATGTGTACAGAATCAGACTGATGTTTCCAACAACATGTTTGAAAAAAAGCTGCCGCTCTGACGTGCAAATCAACCTCTAATGCCAAATTGAGAAACAGAATATACTGTAACTTCACAAAGCAACAGCATATATAGACATTTTATATATCAAAATTTATAGCATTTTTTGCAGAATGAAACAACCCCACCGTGGGGTGAAGCGTTAGGAATATGTTTGCCATCAAAGAGCAGGTGGGCATGTTGACATTGGCATCAAGCAGCTGTGGTTTCTTTTTGGGTGACTCTGGCTCAGTGGGTCGTGCCATTACAAGCTTTATATAATTTTATAGATGCAACTGAGATATTTCCAACTATATACAAAATGCCCACATTTGAAAAAAAGAAATGTGCTAAAGGTGAACAAAATTACGGAAGCTCTGAACCGCACAGTGACAAAAATTATGGGATAACCCTTATCTCGTATGTATGTGAAAATATCTCGTATATCTCAGATAAGCACCAAATGCCATTGCGTGCTACTATACATCATTTTCTGGAAACAGGACATATCACTGAACAGTCTGATGTTTTCCTCACACAGTTACAGTCTAAAGCAATGGATATTGGCAAGTTTATAAAAGCAGGCTATGCATTCAACCCCAGATCTTTAAATCCGTGAAGCAGCACCACTAACCAATGTACTAATTTATAGTAAAAGGAAATTACATTAGTTAACCATCTGCTTACTAGCCCGCAGCTTCTAAGTTATGAAAGGAATTCATATTTCACGTATTTAGTACATGTGAAGTTTACCCAGTCCAATGCGGGTTCACTAATTTAATTCTCTGGTAAACCTGGCACACTCGATCGCTGACCAATGAATTGGGGGATTTAATGTGCATCTAAAGAGCTAAATCCAAATTGGGCCACTTTAACTCCTGCTGTTTTCAAATGAGAAATGTACTCTTGTTAAAAAGCCAAACTTGAATACCCTAGTCAAATCCACTGGCAAACCTGGCACACATGGGTCACCTGTTGCATTGTGCAAAACGAACTGCTATTTTAAAGGCTCAGCAGAGATCTAAATTGTGATGCAGTGGATTTTTATTGTCACGTATTTGACAAGATGGATACCTAAGTTAAATGGCAGGTAATACTTCCTTAGCCCAAAAGTAGGGAAATTCATTGACTAACTTACCCTGTTATCGGTGATACAAAGAAGACACCTTCTTTCAGTTGAGTGTGATATATAATATGCGCTCTAAAGAGTGAAATCGATTTGGATCTCTTTAATTTTAAAAGTTTTTTTTGACAAAGACAGATATATTTTTTGTTAAAGGAAGTTGAATTTTGCCTAGACCAACCCGGGTCGAACAGTCAAATTAACTGGTAAATTTGGCATACATCTCTCTTCATATAAACAGCACTAGATTGATTGTAATATTGAAGTCACACTCTAAATTGTTAAATCACTTTGGCTCACTTTAATTTTACAGTTCTGTAACAAGAGAGACTGCAGTTAGATTTTGACACACAAATGCGGATACAAGTCCTTTTTTTCTAGCAAAGTTTACACATTCCCGTATGAGCAACAAGTCGGACTCCGATGTTTAAGGGGCAATCAATGGTTGAATAACCGTCTGTGCCTCTGATATGTAATAAAACTGAAAGAAGGTGTCTTTTCTTTTTCCCATTACCGTAAACACGATGACATGATAAGTTAGCCAATTAATATACCGAGTGTACCTACATTTGGGCTAAGCAAGTATTACCTGCCATTTAACTTAGTGATCCATCATGTCAAAAACGTCACAATAAAAATGGCAGCAACACGATTTAGATCTCTGCTGTACTTTTAAAGATCATAGTTTGTTTTGCACAGTGCAATGGATGATCCAGTGTGCCAGGTTTGCCAGTGGATTTGACTAGAATCTTCAAGTTTGGCTTTTCAACAAGGGTACACTTCTCGTTTGAAAACAGCGGGAGTTAAAGTGGCCCGATTTGGATTAAACTCTTTAGATGCACATTAAATCTCCCAATTCAATGGTGTAGATAAGCGATTGAGTGTGTCAGGTTTACCAGTGCATTAAATTAGTAAACCCGCATTGGACTGGGTAAACTTCACATGAACTAAATATGTGAAATATGAATTCCTTTCGTAATTTGTGTGAATAAGAAGCTGCAGGCTAGTACAGTGGGAGCCACGTCAAACAGCCGCCTGGAGCATGACAGGTCCATGACAGGACCATGCACGATCCGTGCACGGAATGTGATCCCCCGCGATGACGCAGTTAACAATGCCCCGCCCCATAAACGCCCCCATGCGCTTTCTAAAAAGATGGTTGCAATGCTGTATAATCCCGCCAGATGGAGCATTGACTGCTTCAGTTAACTGCAGTGTCCAGGAAGCCCTATACCGTATCTTTAATATACTGTACAGGCAGTTCTTGTATTGTCAACATAGTTCCATAAATAGATGACTTGGTAAAAAAAACAACAAACTGATTAATAAAACAGATTTGTTAAATCACTCAATACACAACCCATGATGATTATGCTATTTATTATTAAATAATGAATTAATAAAACTAGTTAGTAAAATATTTTTCACGACATCCTTCCCAAATAGCACAGGTACGTCGCGGAGACGTCTGCTAAAGAGCGTATCATCTGGTAAACATCGCGTTAGTTTTGAACAAACGCCCTCTGCCAGATGAAAATGATGACGTCGCATAGACGTCTCCGCGACGTGTGTGTGCTATCTGGGTTAACAATCCTTAAAGACATGGTAACCTCTGCAATTTATCTATACCGGTCGTTGTAGGTATGGAATACAAGTGCGGGCTATGTACAGTATTTAACATTACGGTGTATTTTATCTATTTCCATTCAAAAAAACTGATAGATAATATTTTGCTGCAAAGTAAAGCTTAAATGTAACTTCTGCTTGGGTTTGGTTTTGTTATATTTTTGATGTTTTCGCTGATGTTTTTTTCGCTGATAGTCAAAAAATGGCATAACAAATCAATTAATGGCGCATAATATCTGGAACAAATATCCGTCCATACGGATCAGTATTTCTTTAGTCATTTAATCAGCATAACGTTCCCCCATCAAAGATCTGATGGGCCATTAATCACTTATCACAACTGTGAATAGATGTGGCAGCAGAGACAGAATAAATCCCCATAAACATTTACACTTGAAAACAATACTAACAGAACTAAACAGTTCCAGAGGGTTAGCGCCTGTTATCGCAGGACAGGAATCACCTACAGGATATTACTGTACTTTTCACTGTTTATATATTTTTGCCATAGTTTCATTTGGTTTTACGCGATTTCATATATTTGTGTGTGTGTGTGTGTGTATGTATGTGTGCAAGAAAGAGTGAGAGAGAGAGCGCATGTGCGAGAGAGGGCTTATATTGTGATTTGTCCACGGTTAAAGCCTGGCTTACTACTAATAATAAAAAACATTTCAATGTAACCCATGGGTCTCAATCAAAAAAATCAGCCAACACTGTAAACAGATGACACAACAAATTATATACTCTGAAACGTTCATTTGAACATTTAAAAATATATACAAAAACATAAATATAAAAACAATCAACTATTGTTGTTAAAGTCAGTCCGTGGCAGTTCAGGATCAAGTTTACAGGGCTTCATTTAACGTTGAAGCACTAACGGTTAAAGTGCAACCGGTGTGTGTGTGTGTATGTGTGTGCGCTCCGTCATTCATCAGGTTTGCCGGAGCTGGCTTTAACACAAACACATTTGCGCGCCGGCAGGACGAAAAAAACCATTTTAGCACCATCTAACAGTCAGTAATAAGGAGAAGTCAGTACATTCTCCGTTGAGATTTCTCACATTCCACTCCTCCTAATTTTGTCTTTTAATGAAGTTCTAAGAAAACTAAGAAAAATATTTTGGGTCACTTAAGCACGGAATACCACAAATGATCAAGATTTTAATTGTTGTTGTAATCTTCTCAAACATGATTTTCCAACTTACCGTTTATAAAGATTCAGACGGACTGATTTTAAGAATGCACCCCTAGTAACCTAAAAAACACACACACACACCGAAGAGCAAAGCAGAGATGCGCATTCACACCTCAGACCGTCTTTTGTCTTGTAAATGAGGTATCCTAATTCACCTTCGAATCCCCACCAGCACACACACTCTTTGTCTGTACTGTACACTGTTGCTGTTTGTTAGGGCATTTGGTTATACAGAGTACTTTAATGTATAAAACACTTACTTCCTGGTTTGTTTTATTTTAAATATAGCTTATTACCTTATTCAGCAAAATAAACAATGTTATCTTTGTGTTAATTATTAACGTATTGATGTCTTTTAATTAAGAACAAAAATAGACCATGCGCTTGTGTTTAGGACTGCTGAACAGCTGTGTTCATAGGTTTAATCAACGATTTACAAGACAACAGTTAAAGCATTTGTGGATGAGAGGTATGTGTGTGTATGCGCTCCTGCATTTCTCCGTTAGCTTTAACACAAACACATTTGCGCAGACAGGTCTAAAGAACCCTCCCCCCGCCAAAAAAACACACACAGAGCAATTAGCACCATGTCATAGTCAGTATTCTCCACTGAGGTTTCTCACCTTCCACTCCTTCTGAGTTTGTCTTTGCTCTTTTGATGGAGTGCTTAAAACCCAAAAAATGATTTATACTGATAAAAAATTATTATGGGTCACATAATCACAAACACAAACTAGCACAGATACATATGATCAAGTGTTTAACTGTTGTTTTCATTTGTTTCTATGACCAGTAATAATATTAATAATAATAATTATCATTATTAGCCCAACTCTTTGACTATTTAAAACAAAGGCGTCTCCCATTTTTTGCCCATTTACTGTAAGTAGTTGGTTGAAGTAAATGTTTTTTTAAATACCCAAACAATCCCCCAACAATTAAAACACGCACACATGACTTTAGAAATAAAATTTATTAACATGCGACTCTGACAACAATTATTATGACTTCCTCTGTGGCGCAATTGACTCAGCCCCCGACTTGGATTCAAAAGGTCGCAAGTTCAATCCTGCTCCTCTCTGTTTTGAGAAGTAAACTGCTCTTACTCTTACTATTTTGGAATAAAAACATACATTTGATTTCAGTCTGTAACAGCTAGAGTGATTTATGATACTTGTAAAGGGTAGCTTTGCTTTTTTTTTTAGTCAGTTTTATTATCACGGCTGCATTCACGAGCCCAAATACATCCCACCCCCTCATCTGATACTGCTGTTTTCACATAGACGCGCTGTAACACAGGTCAACTCAGCTCCCTTCTACATCGGAGCAAGAATGCACATACCATTGCTTGCATACTAAAGTGTCAGCAGGCACTTTTCGTGGCATTACACACAGTTTTGAGCATGCCCTCTGCACACTACTTGTGACTTTAGGCTTTAGGAAGTAAGTAAATAAATAAAGGTAAATCGTGTCATAAAATGATTTCTTCAAAACGTCGAATGTTATTTATTTGGCACGGACATGTCTGCATGCACTTTTTGTGGCATTACACATGTATTTTTTGAGCATGTCCGTGCCAAATAATTAACGCTGTTCATTTTCAAATAATATTGCATTTCTCTCTATGCTGTGGTTTCTATTACACACCTAAAAGAAAGAGACAATATATGTGAAAACATCATCGCACA